>NC_054701.1:66065356-66262856 GCF_016097555.1 Gigantopelta aegis | reverse complement strand
AACGTAGAAATAACACATGCGATTTATAATAATAAAATACAGAGCATAAAATAAAATATACCACCAGAGTTATTAGCAGTTCTAGCAAGAAAACGTAATCTGATCTCCCTGTGGTTTGCGAGCGTCTTAAAGTTGGTTTTTGTTTCGACGTAATCTTTGAGATAAGAGAGCAAGTCGGTATATGCTGCTGGTTATGCCCATCTAACCTGCAAACAGAGAGAGAAACGATATGCTACACGTGCTTAATCAATCAATGTAAGTTATTGCCAGAACTCGGCGACGGGCTGACTAGCAGACGACACGCGCCGTCCGCCGCCATGGGTTAAACAAGTAGAACGTGTCGACGAAAGGGAAATAACTGCATTAAACAAATAGTAGTCGACTTAAGGTTACAAGAGTAACTGCCCCTTAACACGAACGCACACACACACACACACACATATATATATATACTAGAAAGAAGGGAAAGAAAGTAATGTGACACCCCAGCACATTGCTATAAAAGCAGAAATGATTATACAAATAAAAGAAAGGAATGTGTCGATGCCTTAATTGGTAGAAGAAAGGACTGTTTGTTAAGGAGAAGAAAGGAATATCTGTGACACCCCAGCCTATTGCTTTGAAGAAAGAACGCATGACTGCAACTCAACGCTCCAAACTGACCTATGTTCAGGAGAAAATAACTGCATTTTAAACATGAGTACTTCCCTAGAGTACTAGCCGTTTAATATACAATATAAATTTTACCAAATGGGAAAATACAGGGGCCAGAGGTAAGCCAGTGCCAGTCTAGAATCGACCCCCGTCGGTGGCCCAATAGGATATAGCCAGCTAGTGTACTACGACGGGTATATCAAAGGACGATGTCACCCATTATCCTTTATTTATACTCTCTACAATTTCGCGCATGCCCATAATGATGTAGTTTGAATTTGTGTTATACGTATGGCCCATGTCCCATTTCAAAGCATAGCTCATGCACGGCTCAGGGCCACCCTTACTTTAATAACAAATAAAAACAAATATCTGAACACATTGTTAATGTAGAGACATCTCGGGAATAGCCTGTAATGTTCCATCACTGGATCGTCCATCTTCTTCCATCCGAAGGCGCGTAGTCACAACAGTAACAGGCGACGGCATCGTGGTCTCCCGTGTAGAAGAAACCGGCCTTGGCAAGTTCCCTCGATCTCTAACTCATTTGGATGGGCCACCGGCCAAATGTGTAGAGTCGTCTGTAGAATCCTCTCAGTTCGGGACGATGGCAGAACAAGTAATGTCTTGTAAAGCCATCCCATTCGTAATCGGCGCTTTATATTCTGGAGCCGCATCCGTCTGATCCATGGGTTCTTCATCCACCATTTCGACGGGTTCACGCATATCCATGGGTTCTTCATCTACGAGTTCACCGGGTTCACGAACAGCGTCCGTTTGATCCGTGTCATCTGTGTTCTTATTTTGTTTGGTAGTCACTCTTTTGCATTTGATCGCGTGTCTTTCGTAACATTTGCATACCAAGACGTCATCACTGCTACCGCTGCTACAACTGCTGCTACTGTTGCTGTCCATTCTAGAATATCCCGAAGCCATTTGGAGCCTACCTCTTCTCTCTAAACCGATCCACTGACGAATGACGCACGATTCTAAATCTAAGTTTTTTTTATATACAATGTCTGGGGGTTCCCCCTGACGTCACAACTCTGAACATGTCTGGACACGTTCGAAACGAGTCTAATTTCCAGGATTACATTGACGCCACGCTTAGAGGTCAGGTTCTTTTCTGGTAACCCAATACCTCTCTTCCTCATCCCCTACAGCTGTCAAACACATTCACCCAGGTCACCGAGGTCACCTGACAGCTGCTAAACCCATTCACACAGGTCACCGAGGTCGGATGACAGCTGCCAAAGTCACTAACTTAGTTCACTTAGAGGTCAGCCACGCCATTAGGTCACGCCCCCTAGAGGTCAGCCAATCAGAAGAGGCCATGCCCCCTAGATGTCCACCAATCAGAGCGCAGGACAGGTCACATGACCTATCTGATTGGCATACATGGCTTTCAAGTGACCTACCTACTAGTAATATTCAAATAAGAAATAAATGACGTTCTGTTTGACATTTTTCGCAGCCATGTTTTGAATAAAAACAATTAACGGTTGTTTTCTTCAACAACAACACTAGAGCACATTGATGTTTTAATCATAGGCTATTTGATAGTCTTAGAAAGGAAACCCGCTATTTTTTTTATTTTTTTTTATTTGGATAAGATAGGATACCATATTAACGTGCCTATATCCGATTAAGTTTCAGACACGTTTCTCACGAGAACAATATATGTCTTCCCCTGTGACTGAGTTCGGGACTGAGTGGGGGTAGGGGTAGTTGAAAATGAGCACAATCTGACATAGCAATTAAGAGGTGGGGGTGGCGGGGAGTTAACAAGCCAAACATAAAAAAGGAACTGATTGACTTCTCGGCAGAATATTTCTATAATGTGGAACATTAACTGCAAGGGGTCTTTTATATGTATCATCCCACATACAGGATAGCACATACCACGACCTTAGATATACCAGTCGTAGTGCCCTGGCTGGAACAAGCAACAGCTGAATGGGCCCACCGACGTTAATCGATCCTAGGCCGACCACGCATCAGGCGAGCTCTTTACCATTGGGCTACGTCCCGCCCAGCCATGTTTTAAAATAATAGAACATATCGAAACAGGAAGTTCAAGAAAGAATATATTCATGTACTAGTACCGTTATGTACTCTGAAAGCCAAGTCAATGCATTGGAGCGTAATGCATTAAAAACCTGGTGTGACAACATGATGATGTAATTTTATATGGGCCACTTGTCTTATTGAGCATTATTGTTTATGGACCAAAATACTTCAAAACAAATATGAAATTTTAGTGTTATTATTAGCAAATATGATTCAAATTTAATTATACGTATTGTCTGCTATTTCTTTTACGTTCATCTGTATGTATGTATGTCTGTCTGTCTGTCTGTCTGTCTGTATGTATGTATTTAAGAATGAATGAACGCACTGGCTCAGGAATTGTTTAAAACTAAAAAATTTTTTTTCTTCTAATTTTGCCCCAGGGATTCGAAATTGATTTTAAATTGACCGTTGTGATATACAAAATATAACTGTTTTTCGGTCTTGTTTTAAATTTATTTGGCTAGTACTATGTTTTGTTTACAGCCGGATACGATGTATTTGTTTTTAAAAAATTGTTAGGAAAGGGATAACAACAAACCAACCACTGAAAAATGGATTGGCTTAGAGGCTTAAGCGGCGTGTAGTCGGGTGGAGACTAAGATATCCTTGAGACTTGGATTTTTTCTATATGCAATAACCGGACGTGCTGTAATAGGGTTTTTCATAACAGTTTGCAGATTTAAAAACTCCTCCTTCATAAGTTTACCAATATCAACGCTACGTCGACTGTAAATTATTGGAAAAATTATTTTATCTCTTTTTACAGCTTTACCAGATTCAACGTTGATTCCAAATGGCTGTTTTGTCTGTAATGTACGAATCCAGAAGGCCTCTCGTTCAAGTCTCAAGAGGTCTGTTTCGTCTTTTGAACCAAGTATCAGGGGTTGTTCAATTGGAATTATTTCAAAATGTTCATCTAACGAATGGTCAGGTAGATTGAAGTGATTGGCGACAGAGGTGTCAACTTCATGCCGAATATCATACTTGTGACAAACTGCTCTAATTCTCAGTTGGTTTTGCGTTTGTCCTACGTACTGTTTTTTACATAAATTACAGGTGATTAGATATACTACATTTTTCGAATCACAGTTCATGTCTGTCCGAATTTGATATTCAATTTTGGTCTGTTGACTTTTGAAAGTCGACTGCGTTTTAAGTAAGTTGTGAAGTCTACACCTGGTTTTGGCACAAGTAGTAGAGGAGCCAGTGCTTATTTGAGGTGATTGGTTATGCTGAAGTTTGTATGGTTTATAGTCTTCAGTTGCCCTAAAGGGATTTTCTAATTCGCGAACAGTTTCAGATTTAATTTTTCTTAAAAACTGTTTTGAATATCCCCTAGGTTTTAAAGCACTAAATAAAAGTGAACAAGCCTCATTGAAATTCTGTTTGTTACTCGAATTTCTGTGAAATCTAATAATCTGAGATTTAACAATGCCTTTAAAGGTGTGGCATGGGTGAAAAGACTTACAGTGGAGAAGTTGGTGTGTGTCTGTGGGTTTGAAAAACACTTTGTAGTCTAGGTAACCTGATGTTTCAAACTGTGTACCTTTATAAATTGTTACATCCAAAAGTCAACTGATTTATCTGATATGGTGGCCTTAAGTTTGATATTGTCATCCTGTTGATTTAATAGCTCAAAAAAGTTCCAAAATTCTTGTTTAGAATGTGGCCAAATGATAAGTATATCGTCGAGATATCTGAGGTACAAAAGAGGTGTTTTACTCGATTTCTTTAAAGCAGCCTCTTCCCATTCGGGCGACATAGATAGATGCAAAGTTTGGACTAAAACGTTTGCCCTAGCACAACCACACACTTGCTGATACATTTCTCCATCAAACTCAAAATCATTTCCTTTTAGGCTTAATTCTAACAGCTCAATAATGTTCGTATCTGGTCTGTTTGGATCTGGGTACTTATCGAATGCTCTCTTAACTGAATCAATGTCCGCATCAATACCTATGTTGGTGTACATGGAGTCAATATCAAGGGTAACCAAGAATGAATCTTTTGGGATTTTGGTTTTGATAATTTTGATAGAAGATCTTCAGTGTTTTTCACAAAGCTTTCATGTCTATTTGCAATTGTTTTAAGTGAATGTCTATGTATTCTGAAATATTGTACGATTCTGATCCACAGTCTGAAATGATTGGACGACCGGGTGGTGTGTTAATATCGGTCCATGTATCGACTGGCTTGTGGATTTTTGGAAGTAAATAAAATTTCCGGGTTTGTGATTGTGACCTGGCTTCTAAATATTTACTTGTTTTTTATTTATATGTCCCTGATCTTTTAGACAGTGAATAATTGCATTGATCTTTTTACAATTTTCAGGCCAAATAGCTTTGTCTAATTTTTTGTAGTACTTTGAATTATTAAGCTGTCGATGGGCTTCCCGGATATAGTTCTGCCTTGATAGAATGACAGTGGCTGACCCTTTATCTGCAGGTTTTATAACAATTTTGCGGTTTTTTGCGTAGTTTTGGTGAGAGCACGACGTTCCATGACAGAAAGATTTTGCTGATTTTGTGTAAACCGTCATATCACCCACTTTTTCCACTATCCTTTTATGAGCTTTAATGATTTCAGGATCTACACTAGAGTTGGGGGTAACCAGCCGGAGTTTTCCGTGAATGGGATTTTTTCTCCAGTTGAACGCCGAAAATAGTCGGCCAGTTTCATTTTGTGGTCAAAAACTGCCGTATCCATTACACCATTGTCAAGTTTAGCCTCTAAGCCTGTTTTTGGTTGGGGGGTGGGAACAAATTCAAACCCCTGTCCAGTAATGATTTTTCAGCGGATGTTAGAAGGTTAGTGTCACCAGTTAGGTTAACAATGTTAGTTCCTAGTCCTAAAACAGGGTGGACATTACCCTTTCCCGGCCTTAGTTTAAATTTAAGTACCTCATCCAACTGCGATAAAGTTTATTGGCAGTTGTTTCTGTCCAGTGAATGTTGTCCTGCCCAACCTCAAAATCACATGCGTGAAGCGCAGGTATAATTTGTATGTTCCTCATTGTTTTTGCAGCCAAATTTATTTGGTTGAGGCAGGTATAGCCTGTAATGTTCCATCACTGGATCGTCCATCTTCTTCCATCCGAAGGCGCGTAGTCACAACAGTAACAGGCGACGGCATCGTGGTCTCCCGTGTAGAAGAAACCGGCCTTGGCAAGTTCCCTCGATCTCTAACTCATTTGGATGGGCCACCGGCCAAATGTGTAGAGTCGTCTGTAGAATCCTCTCAGTTCGGGACGATGGCAGAACAAGTAATGTCTTGTAAAGCCATCCCATTCGTAATCGGCGCTTTATATTCTGGAGCCGCATCCGTCTGATCCATGGGTTCTTCATCCACCATTTCGACGGGTTCACGCATATCCATGGGTTCTTCATCTACGAGTTCACCGGGTTCACGAACAGCGTCCGTTTGATCCGTGTCATCTGTGTTCTTATTTTGTTTGGTAGTCACTCTTTTGCATTTGATCGCGTGTCTTTCGTAACATTTGCATACCAAGACGTCATCACTGCTACCGCTGCTACAACTGCTGCTACTGTTGCTGTCCATTCTAGAATATCCCGAAGCCATTTGGAGCCTACCTCTTCTCTCTAAACCGATCCACTGACGAATGACGCACGATTCTAAATCTAAGTTTTTTTTATATACAATGTCTGGGGGTTCCCCCTGACGTCACAACTCTGAACATGTCTGGACACGTTCGAAACGAGTCTAATTTCCAGGATTACATTGACGCCACGCTTAGAGGTCAGGTTCTTTTCTGGTAACCCAATACCTCTCTTCCTCATCCCCTACAGCTGTCAAACACATTCACCCAGGTCACCGAGGTCACCTGACAGCTGCTAAACCCATTCACACAGGTCACCGAGGTCGGATGACAGCTGCCAAAGTCACTAACTTAGTTCACTTAGAGGTCAGCCACGCCATTAGGTCACGCCCCCTAGAGGTCAGCCAATCAGAAGAGGCCATGCCCCCTAGATGTCCACCAATCAGAGCGCAGGACAGGTCACATGACCTATCTGATTGGCATACATGGCTTTCAAGTGACCTACCTACTAGTAATATTCAAATAAGAAATAAATGACGTTCTGTTTGACATTTTTCGCAGCCATGTTTTGAATAAAAACAATTAACGGTTGTTTTCTTCAACAACAACACTAGAGCACATTGATGTTTTAATCATAGGCTATTTGATAGTCTTAGAAAGGAAACCCGCTATTTTTTTTATTTTTTTTTATTTGGATAAGATAGGATACCATATTAACGTGCCTATATCCGATTAAGTTTCAGACACGTTTCTCACGAGAACAATATATGTCTTCCCCTGTGACTGAGTTCGGGACTGAGTGGGGGTAGGGGTAGTTGAAAATGAGCACAATCTGACATAGCAATTAAGAGGTGGGGGTGGCGGGGAGTTAACAAGCCAAACATAAAAAAGGAACTGATTGACTTCTCGGCAGAATATTTCTATAATGTGGAACATTAACTGCAAGGGGTCTTTTATATGTATCATCCCACATACAGGATAGCACATACCACGACCTTAGATATACCAGTCGTAGTGCCCTGGCTGGAACAAGCAACAGCTGAATGGGCCCACCGACGTTAATCGATCCTAGGCCGACCACGCATCAGGCGAGCTCTTTACCATTGGGCTACGTCCCGCCCAGCCATGTTTTAAAATAATAGAACATATCGAAACAGGAAGTTCAAGAAAGAATATATTCATGTACTAGTACCGTTATGTACTCTGAAAGCCAAGTCAATGCATTGGAGCGTAATGCATTAAAAACCTGGTGTGACAACATGATGATGTAATTTTATATGGGCCACTTGTCTTATTGAGCATTATTGTTTATGGACCAAAATACTTCAAAACAAATATGAAATTTTAGTGTTATTATTAGCAAATATGATTCAAATTTAATTATACGTATTGTCTGCTATTTCTTTTACGTTCATCTGTGTTTGAACACGAACAAATCATCGCCGATTCACACATTTTGCAGATTTCTGTAAAGATGTTAGCTTTCTCCATACCCAGACGTAAACGAAATAACAAACAATCCTTAATTAAACTAAAGAAAAACATATGTTACATACATAAATATTGACGCACTGGCGCAGGGGATAATTGAATCCGTTCTGGTCTCAGAAATTGTCCCATGTCGTTGCTGGAACTCGAACCTATGGCATCGAATCGCCCGCAACCTTGCAGACTTGCCACAATACCTTTTGAGCTGTTGAGGCATGTATGTATGTATGTATGTATGTATGTATGTATGTATGTATGTATGTATGTATGTATGTCTGTCTGTATGTATGTATGTATGCATGTATGCATGTATGCATGTATGTATGTATGTATGTATGTATGTCTGTCTGTATGTATGCATGTATGCATGTATGCATGTATCTATGTATGTCTGTATGTCTGTATGTATGTATGTATGTCTGTATGTCTGTCTGTCTGTCTGTCTGTCTGTCTGTCTGTCTGTCTGTCTGTATGTATGTATGTATGTCTGTCTGTCTGTCTGTCTGTCTGTCTGTCTGTCTGTCTGTATGTATGTATGTATGTATGTATGTATGTATGTATGTCTGTCTGTCTGTATGTATGTATGTATGTATGTCTGTCTGTCTGTATGTATGTATGTATGTCTGTCTGTCTGTATGTATGTATCTATGCATGCATATATATACATATATATGACTTACTAGACTAATGAGACTAAGTCTTTTCAATATACGGTATTTCTGTATAGATCATAGCTTTCTGATACAAATAATAATTAAAGGTACATCAATATACGATATTGCTGTCTAGGTCTTAGCTTTCTGCTAGAAATAATAATTCAAGTTACATCAGTATACGGTATTACTGTCTAGGACTAAGCATTCTGCTAGAAATAATAATTAAACGTACATCAATATACTGTATTTCTGTCTAGATCTTAGCTTTCTGCTAGAAATAATAATTAACGGTACATCCATAAAAGGTATTTCTTTCTAGGTCTAAGCTTTCTCATAGAAATAATAATTAAAGTTACATCAATATACGGCATTTCTGTAAAGATGTTAGGTTTCTGTTAGAAATAATGATTAAAGGTACATCAATATACCGTATTTCTGTAAATATGTTAGCTTTCTGTTAGAAATAATAATTAAAGGTACACCAATATACGGTATTTCTGTCTAGATCTCTGCTTTCTTCTAGAAATAGTAATTAAAGGTATACCAATATACGGTATTTCTGTCTAGATCTTAGCTTTCTGCTAGAAATAATAATTAAAGGTACATCAATATACGGTATTTCTGTCTAGGTCTAAGCTTTCTGCTAGAAATGATAATTAAAGGTACATCAATATGCGGTATTTCTTATATATGTTACCTTTCTGCTAGAAATAATAATTGAAGGTAGCCTACGTCACTATACGGTATTTCTGTCTAGATCGTAGCTTTCTCCTAGAAATAATAATTAAGGGTACATCAATATACAGAGTTTCTTTCTAGGTCTAAGATTTCTGCTATAAATAATAATTAAAAGTGCATCAATATACGGTATTTCTGTCTAGGTCTAAGCTTTCTGCTAGAAATAATAATTAAAGGTACATGTTAGCTTTCTGCTAGAAATAATAATTAAAGGTATATCAATATACGGTATTTCTGTCTAGATCTTAGCTTACTGCTAGAAATAATAATTAAAGGTACATCAATATACGGTATTTGTTGTCTACAGTTTAGCTTTCTGCTTGAAATGGTCCCAGCTGAACTATCCAATCTCAATCATTATTGCACCTTTACAATTGAAGGATGATTGTGCCTCTTTGTCTTATCTGAATTATTTGGAATAATTCTATGGTTCTGACATTTTAAAACAATTCTGTGGATCAACAGAAAGGGCTTTTGTTTGTTTCCGAGTTTGCTTTTGTTTTTTTGTTTGTTTTCCTCTTGGAATAGCAATGAACCGAGTAACAAAATGGTGTCTCCTAATTTACGCTAAACACATTGAACCGACTGTTGGTAGATATTAAGCCCCATGAGTCGCAGATGAATTGTCAAACACTACTACAAATGAAGGATGACTGTATTTTTGGACAATGCTGTGATTCTCACTGTACTTTTGAACAATTGTTTAGTTTAACAGTTGGCTGTTTTTTTATTTCGAGTTTACTTTTGTTTTCTTGCTTTTTCCAGACGGCAATATTTTAGGGTGGTTGATCCGTAAAGCAAATAACAGAATGGTGTGGCCTAATTTATGCCAAACATGCCCCTCTTGGTTTTTATTGCTTGGTGCGTTGTTTATAATACACTATATAATACACGCCATTAATAACTCGATCATTTTGTGTGTGAGAAAGCAGAATCAAACTGTTTACGAAAGAATCTCTTCACTAGAGCAAGGTATTTCCTACCCCTCTGTTTAAAGAAGAAACCCATCACCAGATCAAGGTAATTCCCACTTCTCTGTTTAAATCTGTTGGTCGTCTAACATCAGTGTAGTACATAATTCATGAACATTAAGGTTTAACCCGGAGATAAATAGTACAAAGCTGATTTTTTTTTTTAGGATAGATGCAGAACATCATTAGTAATAACATATCAAAAATCCCCAAGTTTTCGAGGTGTGCTAACCGTTCTACAGACGTAAATGTATAATTGCCGTCATGTAATCAGTTTACGCATGTAACCCATTTTCGTTATCTACCTTAGAGAGTTCATCTTGGCATTTCACGAACATTTTTTACATCTGTGTTCAGATTTTAAAATAAAGAATAAAAGAAACTGGAAAGATCAAAATGATAACTTGATTAATATAAATTAGAACAAGAAAATTAAGAAAAAAAATGTATTGGTGTCTTTTATTTAAAAACGACAAATAAATACGCTTGAAGTTAGGCCTACTATTCTTTTGCAAGGCTACTTAAAAATAACATCTTCGACGATAACTGAACGAGATAGTACATTTAACACATTTATTTAGATTATTTAGTTTTGAAATATTAAATATTAAGATAAGGAATTTTAAAAACCAAATATTAATTTGATTTTAAATAGAATGGAATAACAATTAAAGTCACTATATGCATTTTTATTTGCATGCCCCAAACCTAGTAGGACTATATCAGGAATATCAGGAGCAAAACATTTCAGCCTTATTTGTAAACTAAGGGGTTTCAACTGTTGTGTGTCATTTACAAAATTAGTAAAGTGTGCGCATCCAAATACATAGTTCATAAAAAAAAATCAATAAAAACAAAAATAAAAACACTTAAAAATATAAATGATGCTGTTGCAGTTCTGATATAGGGACGTCCGGGGAAAGCGACCTTTGATCCCCTACTTGATGACGAAAATGTACACTTTTTATGTGCTAATATATAAATAAAGATAAAGAAAAATTGCTTGTGACCCACAGTTAGTAAAGTTTGTTTTATTTAACGACTCCACTGGAGCACATTGATTTTTTATCTTATCATCGGCTATTGGACGTCAAACATATGGTCATTCTGACACTGTGTTTTAGAGGAAACCCGCTGTCGCCACATAGGCTACTCTTTTTACGACAGGCAGCAAGGGATCTTTTATTTGCGCTTCCCACAGACAGGATAGCACAGACCATAGCCTTTGTTGAACCAGTTATGGATCACTGGTCGGTGCAAGTGGTTTACACCTACCCATTGAGCCTTGCGGAGCACTCACTCAGGGTTTGGAGTCGGTATCTGGATTAAAAATCCCATGCCTCGACTGGGATCCGAACCCAGTACCTACCAGCCTGTAGACCGATGGCCTGCCATGACGCCACCGAGGCCGGTCCCACAGTTAGAGACTGTCCCGTTATTAGATATCATTCACACAGGCCTGCAATCCATGTTCACTTAACTTCATATTATAAAACTGACTTTATATAATATAGAAAAGAACCTTATTTATTGGTTAATAATGTATACTTTATAATATAATATAATATAATATAATATAATATAATATAATATAATATAATATAATGTAATATAATAACTAGACACTTGATATTGGGGTAGGTTGTAACCTATGTATCTTTTCACTGCCAATATTAATATTTTATTTGAATTTCACACGGCCCGAAATGTTTTTGTCTTTCAGGGTCGTAGAGCCTATTAATATATTTGACTATCTAGAATTTGTAATGTAGTTTGACATACCAAAAGACTCAAATATTCCAGGTTGTAATATCATATATAACAATTACATGGTCCGTCTGTGACTTTTGCTTCTTGCAGTCTTGAGCTCTTTCCAACACTGATAAAAGTTTCATGCCAAGTCGCTTAGGTTAAGCCTGTATATCATTAAAGGTTCTGAATTTATTTTAGAAGCTGTGTAGCTATCGGTTGTTGGTTACATGGAGGTTTTGCGTTTGCACTTGCTTGTACATCATAAAACCTTTCTGTCTGTATCATGTTAGGCCAAGAAGAAGATTCTGATTCAGTTTCATCGTTCTGTAGATCAAAAATCACTAAAATTGTTGCCTGGACACCAAAAGATTCCCACTCTGAATCGGGATTAAATGGTGGTCTCCCACCTTTAATCTTACCCAATTGTATGTTACATACATGGGGTTTTATGGACCAAGTGTGTACCATATTAATGGAAAAGGGTCCATCTGCGATGAACGTTAGGTGCTAGGTCCTTCCTAACTACAAGTCCACTGCAAACAATATTATTTAAAATATGGATATGTGTAGGTTGCCAGTACTTCAACATAATACTTAATATATATGTTAGGCGGAATGTGGATGTTTTGTTTATATGTCCAGGATCCTGTTATTACAAACCGATATTAGCGCTGAGATCACCTCAAGTACACAAGGAAGTTAAGATCATTGCCCTGCGATCAGCTTAAGTACATAAAGAAGCTAAGAGCTTAGTGCTAAGATCGGCTCAAGAGCTTATTTCTGTCTTTAAAAAGTTTAATCAATGCCTGCCTACCCTAACAAATGTTCTTTAAAAAAGAAAGAGAAACAAAAGAAGAACAGATGTGAGCCTACCTCTTCGAGCATAATTTTTCTGGCTTAATGTAGTCCGGACGATACACATTCGTTTGTTGGGCCTTGCCGTCAAACTGTTTTAGTCCGTTCCATGGGGAACGCCTTTTTCATGCTATGGCATTTACTACAAGTTATTTATTTCTTAGCCGATTGTTTTCTAAATTGGACACAAAAATAGTATTTGTTTTTCTTATTTCCAGAACATGTTTACTTTTCTTCTTACGTCAAACAAAACTGAAATTATTTACCAAAAACATTTGTGTAGGATGATGGGACGAACTATAGAGATTAAATTTTGCTTTTAATAGCGGTACAGGGAAATATGTGCAGAATACACTAAAATAAGACGAACATTTGTATGCTAGACTAGGATGCTGAAAGATGTGTCCTGTTTTATAAACTGGATCAGATGTTATGATATTTATATCTGTGGTGCAATTAAAAATTGAAATAAATTGCGTAACAGCTGCATTACAGTCAAACTTCAATAACTCAAACTTCAATCTATCAAAAGTTTTGATCTTTGAAATTAATAAGCCTGCCCCGACGAATTCCTATGTGAAATAATTTTGAAAAGAATTACCTCCAGGGTGAATGTATTCTAAATGAAAGGCAAAGTCGTATTCTCAGGAATAGTCCGGGTGATGAGGGGAGTCTTGTGTGCAATCATATGTCCCCTCATCTTGACTCTTGATCCTAGTAGGGGACCCATAGGAGAGTAAAAAGAACTTAGGTGGACATCGCAGATCATGGGCAGAAAGGATTAAATTCAAAATGGCTTGCCTAGGAATTGAGCTAGTTGAATAATTTTGGTGTCTTTACCTAGGTTTTCAGCGTCAAGGAAGAATTACAAGCCCCAATCCCCATCACGAGGACGATTCGACATGTTTGCCACTCATCTTGGCACAGGGCAGTGTCCACGTTGCTTCCTTCATCGGCTATGTTTAAAATGACAGCTATTTTTAAATTTTAGGAGTTAGTATATATTCAGTATTGTTTAATGTATCAAACTATATCTGTATACCGAATAGTGTTCTATTATAACAAACGCGCAATTTCTCACCATTTAGAAAAATTTTGATTCCATATTATAGTCACTTTGCACCTCATAAACTTACTTAAAATCTCTCAAAATGTTTCTAAGGTTTTCCACAATGTTGTAAACTTGTTTTTGTTTTAACTTACATCATATTAAATTTGCTTATGTGATAAACATATATGATAGGATAAACAAAATCAGCGAAGCTGAGAAAAAGTTGAGAATTTGTATTGATAATATCCAAAATTGACATTTTAAAGCAATAATTTGGCCATTTCAGTGTGCTGTATGTATTTAAAGTAATCCCATTTATAAAGTATGACTGCGAAGATAATATTTATGAAGAAAATAAAAATTTACTGGAATGGGGTCAAATTTGTACCCTTGACCTTTAATAACCTATGGTGACCTTCCACACTTTTAAAAGCTGACCTCCACTAGAATATGATGCAGCACATGGTGGTAGCTTTGACTCTCTGTCTTTGATAAAACTAAATCCTAAACTAAACCACATTTTTAGATTAAAAGAAATCAGTCTAACTGAGAAAATGGACGTTAAAGTTTCGATTTTATATTGAAGTTTATGCAAATAAAACTTTTCAAGCAATAAAGTGAATTTGTTGTTTGCGTTTATAAGTATTAGTATTGTATTAAGGAAGGTACGACTATGAAAATAATATTTCTGAAAAAAAAGAGAGTAAAATTTACTGTTTTCTTCACATTTGTACTCTTTGACCTATAATGATCTCAGGTGACTCATATACACTTTCAAAGCTGACCTACACTGGTATATGATGCAGCACATGAACCTACATTGACCATAGTGGTCACTTTGACTCCCTCTCTGGTAGAACGATATCATATTTGAAACCCCTTTTTTCAAATGTTAATTAGACACATTGTCTAATTATAGATTGTTCATTGGAGACGTTAGGCACAGTGTCTAGTTACGGCATGCTCATTACAAACATTAGACACACCGCCCTCTCGGTTATTGCAGGTTATGTTCGACTCTGGTGGACACAAACATACATACACATACCTACACACACACACACACACACACACACACACACACACACACACACACACACACACACACACACACACACCAACATACATGCTTACATGACACATACACACACAAACATACACATACTTACATGCCAAACACATACACACCACCACCACCACCACCACCACACATACACATGTACAACTCACGTATACACACCATATAAACATGCATACGATCGCGCACACATACGCATAGACACCGAAGAAAAAAACAGATAACACGCATTTCTTAGGGAACCATGGCCACAAAAGTATGCATTCAGCTTTATTCAAATAATTAATTATTGGGGGTTTTCGGGTGGATCTTATTTTCATTTTAGTCTTTTCAATATTTTATTTGCCTGAAAAAACGGACACACACTTCCTCTTACAAGGGCTCAAAAAGTTGCATTTGCTCATGCAACTGTCGTATGAAAAAGTGGACTTCAGACAGTTAAACTCTTTTTCGCATCTTCTATGACAGATTTTTGCACAGTACTTGTGCCTGGATGCGTTGGATACCACGTGACCAGGTACCGTGCCCAAGATCAGCACGACCAACACAAACATCACAGAGTACGTCATATTGAAAAAAACAAATCACCGTAACTTAGGCATGTGTTAACCCATGTACAGGCTACCATAAAATGTAGACTTGGTAACCAATACTTTAAGGCCCGACTACACGATCATACATTTGTCCAAGGACATGGTTGAACAAGCCGGGACAAACATCCCCGCTTGTTCACATTTATATAGTTTACTGTACACACGATGCAACATTCCTGGACTGTTGTCCACATTTGTTGCAGGTTGTTAACGTTTGTTTGGAATTAAAATTGTTTTCAATCAATCATATATATATATATATATATATATATATATATATATATATATATATATATATAGATACCATGTCACATATTCTTATGTCGTTTGAATATGTAGTAATGGCGGACTGGAATTATAGTTGCCATTACATTTTTCAAAAATACGTTGTATTTAGCTTGAGATTATATGATAAAGAGATTATTATCCTCGTGTGTTTTGGTATCGTCAATATCATACATTAGCAATCAAAATAATGAGGCTCGCACAATACAATTTTTATTCCTAATTTATAATATTGTCGATACCGAAAAACACTCTGGTGTGTGTGTGTGTATATATAGATATATATATATAAATATATATATATACACACACATACATATAATGACGGTGTGCTAGCTTTACTATAGACGTAAATGTATATTTATCGTCCCGTAATCTAATTACATCAGTAACCTATTTTCGTCTTCAACCTTTGAGAGCCCGTAATCTACTATTGAAACAAAATTAAGAATACAAGATTTTAGTAGTTTCATCTTAATCTTCTTGTTCTAATTTATATGAATCATGTAATCATTTTGATCTCTCCACTTTCTTTTATTATTTATTCTAAAATCCGACCGCAGATGTAAAAAAAATGTTCGTGAAATACCGAGATGAACTCTCTAAGGTAGATAACGAAAATGGGTTACATGCGTAAACTGATTACATGATGGCAATTATACATTTACGTCTGTAGTAAAGTTAGCACACCTCGAAAACTTGGGGCCTTTGATATGTTATTACTAATGATGTTCTGCATCTACCCTGAAAAAATCAGCTATGTACTATTTATTTCTGGGTTAAACCCTAATGTCCCTGGACTATGTACCATACATTGATATTAGACGACCAACAGATTTAAACAGATAAGTAGGAATTACCTTGATCTGGTGATGGGTTTCTTCTTTAAACAGAGGAGTAGGAAATACCTTGCTCTAGTGAAGAGATTCTTCCTTAAACAGTTTGGTCTGCTTTCGCACGCGCAAAATGATCGAGTTATTAGTGGCGTGTATTATATACAGTATTAAAAACAACGCACAAAGCAAAAAAACTCAAGAGGAGCATGTTTGGTATAAATTAGGCCACACCATTCCGTTATTTGCTTTAAGGATCAACCACCCTAAAATATTGCCATCTCAAGTGGAAAGCAAGAAAACAAAAGTAAAATCGAAATAAAAAGACAGCCAACTTTTAAACTACATAATTGTTAAAGATATAGCGAGAATCACATAATTGTTCCACAATACACTCATTCTTCATTTGTAGTAGTGTTTGACAATTCAACTGCGACTCATGAAGCTCAATATCTACCAGCAGTCGGTTTAGTGTGTTTAGCATAAATTAGGCAACGCCATTTTGTTACTTGTTTACTTGCTATTGCAACTGGAAAACAAGCAGAAAAAAACAACCCAGGAAACAAACCAAAACCCTTTCCGTTGATCGACAGAATTTTTGTTTTAAATGTTAAAACCATAGAATTATTCCAAATAATTCAAATAAGAAAAAGAGGCAAAATCATCCTTCACTTGTAGTAGCGGTTAAGGTGCAATAATGTTTGGGATTGGACAGTTCAGCTGGGACCATCGGGACTGATACACAGGAATATCCATCAACAGTCGGTTCAGTGTTGGTTCGGGATCGTTATGTTACAGTTAGAATAAGAATACTATTAGCCCAAATTTCATTATCAACCTTACTTTAGAGAAGACAGGGTATACGATTTTTTCAAAATGGATACAGAAAACATGATATATGAAATCTGCAAAATGCATATAGAAGACAGGATATATGAATTCTGCAAAATGCATACCGAAGACAGGATATATGAACTTCGCAAAATGCATATAGAAGACAGGATATATGAACGCTGCAGACGGAATACATGCAGAAGACAGGATATATGAACTCTGCAAAATGCATACTGAAGACAGGTACCGGTATATGAATTCTGCAAAATGCATACTGAAGACAGGATATATGAACTCTGCAAAATGCATACTGAAGACAGGTATATGAATTATGCAAAATACATACTGAAGACAGGATATATGAACTCTGCAAAATGCATACTGAAGACAGGATATATGAACTCTGCAAAATGCATACTGAAGACAGGTATATGAATTCTGCAAAATGCTTACTGAAGACAGGATATATGAACTCTGCAAAGTGCATACTGAAGACAGGGTATATCAATTCTGCAGACGGAATGCATGCAGAAGACAGGATATATGAACTCTGCTAAATGCATACCGAATACAGGATATATTAATTTTGCAGACGGAATGCATGCAGAAGGCAGGATATGTGTACTCATCAAAATGCATACTGAAGACGGGATATATGAATTCTGCTAAATGAATACAGAACACATTATATATGAAATGCATATAGAAGGCAGAATATATGAACTCAACAGAAGGAATGCATGCAGAAGACAAGCTGCATGGACTCTACGAAATGTATTCAGAAGACATTATATATGAAGTGTTCAAAATGCAGAAGATCACTATGTTATCTGTAGAAGACATATAAAACACCATGGATATGTCCTTCGCACATTTGACTTGAACTTAAAATTCGAAGACATGTCTATTGTTCTTCCACATTTAGTTTTCGTCGTTTTAGATGAAGTGACGGACTTAATAGTCCAGCAGTAGAGCAGATAACCTAGAAATTTAGTTTCCACAAAGTTTTTTTTGCTGTTCTTACATCTTTGGAGGGTGCTGATTAAGAATCTGGATGATGCCACCCTGGCACCCTTGAGCGTTTTGCGTAATATGCAAATTAAGGTGGCCATTACCGAAATTTCATTTCTGTGTCCTAATTCACTTATTATACAAGATAAACGAACAAATGTGGTGTCTACACCTATGTTTTCAGGGTCTCTGATTCAGATTAGATCATTGCCAAAATGATCCAATAATTTGCATATGCATAATTATGCAAATGAGGGGCAGTCATTAACAAAAATGCCTTTATACCAAAATCAATTTTATGGTAGATGATATAAGTAGACAAAGTATACTTATATCAAGGTTATCAGGGCTCTAGAGTCAGATTCTGCGATTGCCATTTGACAAAGTGGTCCCAAGATTTGCATATGCTTAATTATGCAAATGAGCACTGTCATAACTGAAAATTGCACGTATGCCTAAACTAAGAAAATTGCACCAGTTATTGGAATTGTCATTATTTGTAACTATGTGCCTGCCTAGCTTATCAGGGTCAGTATTTTGAATCAGGTCAGTGCTAAAGTGGCACCATAAGCAAAATTAGGCAGATTCTACAAATCAGGGATTGCTATTTTTGGAAATGCATTATTTACACTATCCGCTGTGATACTGACCCTGTATATCTTAAACACATTGAACAGTTAATCCATGTTTCACATTTAGTCCATCATCAAGTCAATATTTTCATCATCATCATCTTCTTCTGTTTCTGTTCCTTTCTGCGTATTGTATGGATTTTGGCATTGTGTTCCTCCACGACAGGTACAGAAGAATGTGCATGGTAAGTGCCCTGATCCACACCCACATCTCAGAGAACTACACCTTTCATCAGTGGCACAGCCACAGCGAAGCAACTCTAGGACTTCAGGTGGCGCAAGGGCAGCATCTGATGGAAGTGTTTTAGGAGTAAGTGTTTTTGTGGTTTCATCACGTAACCATCCGTATTTTGTGGGGTCAAATGATGGGGGATCTGGTTCAGGGGCTGACTTCCATACTGCTACTTGAATATGTGTGCGGAGAACATTTTCCCTGAATGCCTCATTGGTTAGCGGTATAGATTTTAGTTCTGGTGCTGCAGTTATGTTTTTCTTTCCCATTTTCTTAGACCACATTTCCACTCGAATTTCTGATAGATCACCTTTCGTTTTACTGCCATAGCATGCGCCAGTGAACTCTGTTGCTTCCACTACAGCATCCTCCAATGACGAATCAAGGTTTCCTAAATGGTTAAAAGTGTACCCTTCTTTCAGCTTTTTTTACAACAGTCCCTTTTCCGATTCCGTGCAGCTTTGCTACAGTGTCACAGCCAGTGAGACCATGTGCAACCAAAAGATGTGGCACTATGTTTATACTGTTCTTCACAGATGCTTGTATATCAACTAAGGCCCTCTCAGAACTTGTACCTTCCATTGTTATATTACAGCTCAGATACTGTTGATTGCAAAAATGCATTAGAAGAACAAAAACATCAGTGTCATCACTGATGACTTTGATGCTCCTCACGCCATTGTTGGCTAAGTTTAACACCTGGTACACCATTGTGACATCTGCTTTCTCATGGGTTGTTCTGAGATCATCTCGTTTCCTTTGATGTCCACTGAACAGTTCAACTGGAATTGGTTCGCGACCTAATATAATGAGCCTCTGCTTTGTTGGTTCGCCATTAGCCAGTGCTTTTTATATCAACTGCTCACAGATAATGTCTATCAACTGAATCTTGTTTTCATTGACTGTCAATACTACCTTTTGTGGTGGTAAAGGACCTGACAGATTCAGCCATGTCGACGGCTCGCATGTTTGCCCGCTCTAGCTCCGCGTGTCACACTTTTTATGCTATAGTCATAGTACCTGTCAAAGGTGAGGTAGACACCTGAAAGTGCTGTCTTATCCATGACATACCCAAGGAAGTTGTTGACGTAATCTTTTACTGTCCCTTTCTCCGGCCAATGCACAGTCCACAAAATTGCACACCCATCAATGACTGTAGCATCTACTTTCTCTGTTAAACGAGCAGAGACACCGGCTTGTAGTTTTTTCTTTAAGTCCGACTTGGTTGTTGCAATTCGAATTTCTTCATTTTCCTTGAACATGGAAGTAGGTACAGGAGCCAGTTCATGCTTCAGCACTGTTGTTAAATCTATGTTACGTGACTGCTCCAGTCCTAGCACTCGGGAATAAATTAGATTGACGTCATATATATTTTTGTCTCCTACTCGCACAGATTTTTTGGAAACTTCCAGTGTTACAACTTGCTTAGGAATTGGTATGTTGAAACCGGCAGGCCAGGTTTTTTCAAACAATGCCAACTGGGCATTCCCTATTTCCACAGACTTATCGACATTGACAGAGGGTGGGGCAATTCTACCGGTGACGATGTAAATTATTACTTCTGGGTGGTCAGTAGGATCAAGTGGATCAGTGCACATCTGTAGTTTACTTTGTGTGTTCTGCCTGTCCTGCTTGTCAGACCTTATTCTAGCTGGCTTTTCCTCTTTGTGTGTTGATACCTCTGCCTGCGTCTGTCTTTGGGTCATGTCCGCGACATCATTTACAACTCTGCAGCAGATATGCATGCTGAGAGCCCAGCGTTTCAAAGCTGATGGCTTCAGTGTAATGCCTATGATGCCCTTTGGTCCATGTCCATATCGCATGAAAGTAGTCTCAATATACATGTCTGACCAAATCCCATTCCATATGCCTGGCTTGTGGCGCATTACGTGCTCCCCTTTCTTGAATTTTTGTAGAACGTCTTCAGGACGTTTTTCCATAGATCTGAGATAGTATAGTCCATACCGAGCATAATTGTAATGGCCAGCTGCAAAGAAGTAAGGCAGCATGTCTTTAACTGCCCAGAGATGCAGAGGCCAATCACCCTCACGCTCTGCCCGAACGAACATCATCATGAGAAGTACTGGCTTGATCAGACAGTCAACCCACAGTCTTGTTGTCTTACTCTTTTGACACAAAGAATCCAGTGAAATCAGCAGATCATCATAGCATTCAAGTTTATCAACAACTGTGGACAAAACTTCTTCAGTGACAATACGTAGGGCCCTAACATTCTGGGGAAACTTTTTCCCTGAGAGCATATTTTGCACCCCACCAAAACTTGATTTCATGACATCATCAAGACCGCTATTGGCCATGAAGACCCCTACACACCCAACGAAACTCATGAGGAGATGCATACCACCTAGTCTAGGAATGAAATGTAAGAATTTGTCCTGGTAGACCCACTTAATGCCTACTGCAACCCGGTACAATTGCTGATCGTTGATGAATACCGTGACCACTTGTCCACAAGCATTGGCAAGTTTCTGGGCCTCAACCATTGCAGTTAACATAGTATCTGGGTCGGCCGGATTCATATCCATTAAAGGACGGTACACTGCTTTGGTAGCTGGTTGCACACATTGCTCCTGTTCCCTTGGCCGTGCTGTGTTAAAACCATTGAATTCAGGAGTGTCCTCATCAGATGTAACTTTCTTCAGAAAATCAAAATCCAAACATTTCGCTTGGTTGAGTTACAGCTTGTTGAGTTAATACACGCAATGGCAAGACACTGCGCTTAGATTCACTTTCTGGCATGACTGTCCTCCATCTGTCCATCCATTATCTCCTCTGCTTTAAGGCGAGGAAATGTTTCAATTTGTTTTGTCCCACTATTTCTATTATCATCAACAACTGTCAGTAACATCGCAAGTACATGCGTGCTTACAAGTCCATTTAGCGATGATATATTTGCATCAAAGTTGTCTGAAACAACTTGAATAAGTCCATCACTTTCAGCTGAAATGCCCATCAAGTTTAAGTTTTTGAATGCTGCTGTAGCAGCTGAACCTTTATAACGAAGCACCTCATCATATGAACAGAGAAGCCATAGAATTGCTCTATCAGCGACTTTTTACCAAGCACAACACCTAGTGCTATTTGAAGGGTTGTGTGACAGTTGTTTATGACACTATTCATAATATTTCCAATGAGAGCAGCAGGTGCAGTATGATTCAGCTTTTTGGACAACTTCATTAGCAGGGTTAGCATTGTTGGACTAACACATTCAAGTGCATAATCTGTATCTATACCTGTTCGATATGTGTTTTTCTCTGGAGCAAGTTGCTTGGATTCAGAGATAATGCAGCGTGCTACTTTCTCCAATGAAAAGTATATGTCATCGTCATCTTCTTCTGGGACTAACCGCAACAGTCCCGAGGCTTTGCTATGGAACACTAAAAGGTTAGCAACACCATTAGGCTTCAATACAAAATCTCAACTTTAACATCCATTTTCTCAGTTCGACTAATTTCTTTTAATGCAAAAATGTGGTTTAATTTATGATGTAATTCTACCAAAGACATATAGTCAAAGCTACCATATAGGATACTGTGCAGCATCATATTCTAGTGGAGGTCAGCTTTGAAAAGTGTGGGAGGTCACCATAGGCCATTAAAGCTCAAGGGTACAAATATGAAAAACCCAGTAAATTTCCATTTTCTTCATAAATATTATCTTCTTTTTAAATGCGATTACTTTAAACACATACAGCACACTGAAATGGCCACATTATTGCTTCAAAATGTAAATTTTGCAAATTAGTCAATACAAAATCTCAACTTTAACATCATTTTTGTTCAGCTTGGCTGATTTTGTTTACCCTATCATACATGTTTTTCACGTAAGCAAATTTAATACAGTGTAAGTTAAAACAAAAAAGTGTACAACATTGTGGAAAACATTATAATAATTTTGAGATATTTTAAGTAACTTTAGGAAGTGCAAAGTGACTACAATATGGAATCAAAGTTTGTCGAAATGGTGATAAATTACGCGTTTGTTATCATAGCACATTATTTGGTATACAGATATAGTTTAATACATTAAAAATTATTGAATATATACTCCTAAAATTAAAAAATAGCTGCCATTTTAAAGATAGCCACTGAAGGAAGCAAAGTGGACACTGCCTTGCGCCAAGATGAGTGGGAAACATGTCGAATCTTCCTCGTGATGGGATTGAGACGCAGTGGTTAAGCCAACGGACTACAGGCTGACAGGTACATGGTTCGCAGTCTGGTACCGGTTTAAACCCAGAGCGAGTTCTTAATGGCTCAATGGGTAGGTGTAAGGCCACAACACCCTCTTCTCTCTCACTGTCCACTAACCAACTAACAACTAACCCACTGTCCTGGACAGACAGCCCAGATAGCTGAGTATGCACAGGACAGCGTGCTTGAACCTTAATTAAGATATAAGCACAAACATACGTTGAGATGATGACGTAATTAGTGTTAGAATGAACAATACATCCTAAGATACGATGCCTATTCTGTCTAATGAACGAATCTGTCCCTAAACACAGACCTTAGTGTGTAATGAGCAATCCATAAGTAGACATGGCACATAGTGTTGTGTTGTACATAGATTTGTTTCTTGTTAATTGCTAGAATGGTCCATCCCGTAAAGGGCCTGGCCAGGTTAAACCGTATGTCCTTTATGAAACATTTAATTTTCTTTCGTAAATATTTGACAGAACTCCTCTACTGACTACTATAATAATAACATTACTTATTAGTCTAGAGGCAGAATCCAAAAAGTTGCTTAGAAAGCGATTTCGTATTACCCGAGAGAGTCAAAGATACCACCATGGTTAATGCATGTAGGATCACGTGCTGCATGTGTGTGTGTGGGGGGGGGGGGGGGGGGGGGTCATCAGAGGTCATTAAAGGTCAAGGGGATAAAAACATTAAGCAAAAATTAAATTTTCATTTTCTTCATAAATATTATCTTCATAGCCCTACATTATATGTGGGATTACTTTTAAACACAAATGCCACACTGAATTAGCCAAACTATTGCTTTAACATTTTAATTTGCATAGTATTCAATACACAATGTTACCTTTAATGTCAATTTTCTCAGTCAACTGATTCTGCCAGAGAGAGAATCGAAGCCACCAATATGGTTATTCCATATATGATGATGTTCTCCAGCATATTCCAGTGTCAAGAGGTACAAATTTGAAGACAACAATAAATTTTAAAACAATTTTCACAAATATTATCTCAACAGTCATACCTTTTAAATGCTATTACTTTAAACACACACAGCACACTGAAATAACCAAACTGTTGTTTTAACATTTCAATTAAGCATAGTATTCAATACAAGATCTCAACTTTAACATCAATTTTCTCAGTTTGGCAGATATTTTGATCCTATCATATATGTGTACCATATATACAAATTTAATAAATTTAAATAAAAACAGAAACAAGTTTACAATATTGTGGATAATCTTACATACATTTTGAGAGATTTTAACTTAGTTCTGGCTCAAATATATCTTCTTTATTTGTATATAAGTGGTGAGAAATTGTGTGCTTGTTAAATGAAAATAGCACGCCATTTGATATACAGATATAATTTAACATCTTAAACACGTGCCTACACTTTGAAAGGATATAGACATGTAAATACAGTCTACTACTATATTAAACATTATTGAAAATATACTAACTTCTAAAAGTTAAAAATAGCTGCCATTTTAAAGATGTCTTTCCCTTCCATCATGGTGGCTTGCAACGTGCCGACGGCATGGCAACGCTTTCTCTGGATGTTTTGTCCCCTCAGTTAAGCGAGAGAGGGTGGTCTGCATTTGTGGCTATCAGGCATTGGACGTGCATGCTGTATGCACTTGAGGCCACCAAGGGAAGGTTAAGCCTTGGAAGAGCCAAGTGTGTCGGCGATCTCTAGATCCTAACTTACTGTTCAGCCGACTTTCAGTCAGACCTGTCTCCAGGAGTGACACGAGGTTATAATGTGTGTTCAGTGTATCGATGTTCAATGTATCCTGCAATTTACATAAATTCACATAGCTGGATTTGCTCATCATTGACACCAGAGCCGAGTGATCCACCGCCTAGTGTTGTAAATTTGTTTGCGTATTTCATTTTATTCATTATAATGTTTCGTGGTGGAACGTAATGTTGACACAGACGACCGGATACTGTAAGCCTGGTAAGGGTCCAGCCCAAACAGTCTGGGGCCAAACATTGTGGGATGGTTCTGGCCATAATGCCTCCTCTCGCTTTCCGAAACGGTGGAGGTTCGTGACCGGTAGTGTGTTAGATTATCCGCTAGCGACCGTGGTATATGTAGATGGTTATCACGGCCAACGCTATAACAGGAAACAGCGGCAAAAACTTCTGTTGTATTGGTTAAAAATCGTTCATAACCAAAAGTCTGTTGTTTATAAAATGTACAAATCTTTAAGATTTAAAATGACATGCATTAGAATGTGTAAGATTTGGGCTGCATATGTGAAATCTCTACTAACCCTGGGATAATGAGGATATATCATATTTATCTTCCCAACGCCTTAGAAAACAAACAATCTGTCCAGTTTGTAATATGATAAACACACACACACGCACACGACGCACTCTTGACTTTTAATGACCTATGGTGACACCCCCCCCCCCCCCCCCCCCTACCCCCCCCCCCCCCCACCCCCCCCCCCCCCCCCCCCCCCCCTACTTTTGAAAGTTAAGATCTTGACGCATCTTTAATTGTTCTTTCTAGTAGAAAGCTAAGATCTAGACGGAAATTCCGTATATTTATGTACGTTTAAGTATTATTTCAAATAGATCTAGACATAAATACCGTACACTGGTGTATCTTTAATAATTATTTCAAATAGAAAGCTAAGTTTTGCCTTCACCATAGTCTGACACCCAATACCCGTTGTATTTGTTTTTGTGTCGTTGAACATTCATTCATTGAAATAGGAAGCTACGAGCTATACAGAAATACCGTACATAGGTGTACCTTTAATTATTATTTCAAGAAGAAAACTAAGATCAAGACAGAAATACCATACATCGATGTACCCTTAATTATTTTTTTTCAAGCCAAAACCTAAGATCTAGATAGAAATACCGTACATTCAAGCAAAACCTTGTTTTTAGTCACCGGCCTCGGTGGCGTCGTGGCAGGCCATCGGTCTACAGGCTGGTAGGTACTGGGTTCGGATCCCAGTCGATGCATGGGATTTTTAATCCAGATACCGACTCCAAACCCTGAGTGAGTGCTCCGCAAGGTTTAATGGGTAGGTGTAAACCACTTGCACCGACCAGTGATCCATAACTGGTTCAACAAAGGCCATGGTTTGTACTATCCTGCCTGTGGGAAGCGCAAATAAAAGATCCCTTGCTGCTAATCGGAAGAGTAGCCCATGTAGTGGCGACAGCGGGTTTCCTCTCAAAATCTGTGTGGTCCTTAACTATATGTCTGACGCCATATAACCGTAAATAAAAAATGTGTTGAGTGCGTCGTTAAATAAAACATTTCTTTCTTTCTTTCTTGTTGCTAGTCGAAAAGAGTAGTCCATTGCATGACGGCAGCGGGTTCCGTCGCTAATTATCTCGGTGGTCCTTAACCATATGTCCAGTGTCATATAACAGTAATGGGTTGAGTGCTTCGTTAAATAAAACATTTCTTCCTTCATGCAAACACCATGGCTACAAGTGAATGATGATTGTGCCTCTTTGTCTTTTTTGAATTATTTGGAATAATTCTATGGTTCTGACATGTTAAAACAATTCTGTGAATCAACAGGAGTTTTGGTTTGTTTCCGAGTTTGCTTTTGTTTTCTTGCTTGTTTTCCACTTGGAATAGCAATGAATCAAGTAACAAAATTTTGTTACCTAATTTATGCTAAACACACTGAACCGAATGCTGGTAGATATTCAGCCCCATGAGTCGCAGTTGAATTGTCAAACACTACTACAAAAGAAAGCCGATATTCTGTGGGTTTATGCAAAAAAAAGAGTCAAATTTTGGGTAGATTCTTGGCACCAATGTTTAAACACACCTAGAAACATCACTGATTAAGACAAAAATGGGTGCCAGTTTTTGCATTAACATTTAGGGCCTCCATTTTGAATTTCAAAATGGCCACCTTTTTTTAAACCGATCTGTATGATTTTTTGGCATTCAACATTATTTTAAACATATAATCGAAATGTGTGCAAATAGTTTGGATACCAAATGCATTATAGTTGAGACAACTGTTGATCTAACTCGTGTGCATGGATATTAACTGGTTTTCGACATTATTATAAAGAGGGGTGGGATTTATCTCAGACAGTTGAATGTTCGCTTGAGGTGCTTGCATCACAGGATCGAACCACCTCGGTGGATCCATTCAACAGATTGGATTTGTTTCTCGTGGTATGTGCTTTCCTGTCTGTGGGAAAGTGCATATAAACGATCCCTTGCTGCATTAGTCCGATTCAAGTATATCACAGCCTGATGAATCAGCAGAAACCACCGACGATCCCGACGGATTGGAAGTCAACCAGAGCATTGAAAAGCAACAAGTGCATTTGTGGTCAGCTTGTAATTCGCTAGTGCACACACCAGATGATCAGGATGCCTTACACTGGTAATCGACAAGACTATCATCAATGCTGCTGTAACTGAATGGCCCACATTAGTTACTGCCTTGGATCAGCTGACTAGACTGAACGCAGTTATGGCTGAAGCAAACAGTACACTCGTTGTGACTTTAGATATGGACTTATACAAGAGAGTTGTGAAACTCGAGTATCTACATCCAGAGTTCAAGAACAAGTGGGTGTTCCACACAGGTGCTTGGAACAGACAACTGAAGGCAGTGGTCTTGTCAATGCATGGCAAGAAGCAGATCTGTATAGTAGCGTGACTGTATCACAGATTTTAAATGTCAATCATTATAACAGAGCGATTGAAGCACACCAGTTAACTCTTCAGGAACTCTTCGGTCTCTGGCTGGAGAAATTCCTTCAGGACCACCCTGTTGTATGTGACACCTTGGTAGCCAGCGTAAAGCAGCTGACTGAAGCATGCAGGGATAAGACAGGCGTTCCAGAAGCACACTAGGCGTTCTTGATGGATACAGAATTATTGAATCTTGAGAAACAGCTACAAAAGTGTGACACTAGTCATAAGACAGACCCAATGTTACAGTTTCAGAGGGCTATACGGGAAGGGGACTGGCACCTCTATTTGGCATTGCTTGAGCATCTTTGCAAGTATTTCTTTGCATATGCCAGGCTAGATTATGCTCACAATATTCTAGAGTTCATTGCACGCATGGATGCTATAAAAACGTCTGATCCAGAACTATGGCAGAGCTTCACCAATGGTGAGTTTGCAGTTAATACCAGCAACCGTATTCCATTCACATGAATTGGTGTTGATCAGGCGATGGAACACCTGAACAAATCAATGAAAGGCCAAGGCATAACATCATATTCAGCAACACTCTTGAAGTTTTATCTCACTGGTCCGGAGCGGGCACGACTTGCTGATGAGTCAGAACGACTTATAGCTACTACTAGCACAACTACACCACCACAGCATCATCTACTCTCTCAGTCAAAAATTGCTCGCCAAGACCGCTCCATTGCACAGCTGAAGTCAGTGTTAGCACCCTGCAACTTATTCCAAACGGAGGCTTGTAGAGAGAACTTGGACTGTACATGCCGCTTGTTCAAAGTTATGTTAAAGGAGACAAAGTTCAACAAAGTATCCTAGCAACAGAGTTGACTGACATGGAAGCTTACAAAACGTTTGTAGAGGAACGCATCGTCGGGAGTCGAAATTTGTGGGACAAGATGACCAAAGTCAAGCAGAAGACATGGATGTCTGCAGCAAAAGACATTAAATTGAACACAGGGTCTGAGGTGTTGACCTTGAAGGCAACCACATAATTTTTTGCCAGACTGCTGGCTAGTGCCCGGTCATCTTGAGAGAGTGTCGATCTGAAAGAAGTGGTTGGGATGCATGAGTTTGCCTACACCAACAAAGTTCTCATGGCACCGGATGGACAAGAGCATAGTGATAAAGCTTCTGGAAGATTTGGTGGCCAACGACACAGCTCAAACGTCTGCACAGCCTACCGAGTTTGAAGAGGGACCGGAGACGTGTCTTGTAGTAGATGGAATGGGAGTGGTACAGGAGTTGATGGCAGTCAAGAATTTCAAGACTTGCAAAGAGCTTGCAACGTCCTTCGTCACACTCATCGACTCAAAGGCTCGAGGATTGTCAAGTGCGAGTTATATTTGATAACTACACCGAGAACGGCAGAAAGGCAAGGTGAAGATAACTAAATCCTACATCGTTCAAGACTCAACGGCATCAAAGACAAAAAGGTGTTTCTCGCCAGCAGCAGCACAAATGATTCGCTAACTTTCTACCTTTCCCATCAGCTCACCCACTACAGTACCGTCAAGGTTATGACTGCAACACGGCAGGAGGTCATGACGAATTATGAATGTTAAACAATGACCGGTGTCAGCACATAGGAAGAGGCTTACACTCTTATAATTTATCATGCTGTAGAAGTTGCGAGCAACGGGATGGATGTCCACATATATTCACAAGACACTGATGTACTACTTTTGGCTCTACGAAGAACACCACTACGTGGCAACCATTCTGCGCTAATCATGAGCACAAGCAAAAGACGACATACAATCTTCCTACAGCCTATATATGACAGGCTTGGTCCGGAGAAATCATCAGCTTTGATCAACTGACATGCTCTAGCAGGCTGTGATACTACAGGGCATATCCAACGAAGGGGAAAGAAAGGATGCTTTGCAACTTTCCCGAAAGCAAGCCCCGCCATTCTGATAGCACTAGCTGGTCTTGGTGAATGAGATGAACTATCCAAACAAGTTCTACGTGGCTGTGAAGAGTTTCTTTGCACTCTTTTCTGTCCAGGTGGAGTCCAGGTATACATTGGGCAAGCAAAGATGCTAGATGTTTTTTGTTCAAGCAGCTCAATGATAAACAAGGACTTGACAAACTGCCACTAACTCAGGGAGCATGGATTGAACATATACGCCGTGCCCATGTCCAGGCTAATATCTGGCGCCAGAATATGGTATTGAACCCAACTTGTCTTGACCCTCTGACCTTGGGATGGCAACACCTAGACAAAATGCTATTGACGGTTCTTTCTAAGGTTGCACCAACTCCAGTCTCGGTACTGCAGCTTCTCAGGTGTAACTGAGAGAAATCAAAGTGTTTGCGAAGGTGCTCATGCAGAGGAAACAATGTGGTCTGTACCGAACTTAGCAAATGTGGTGGGGAAGGCAACAATTGTATGAACATTATATCACCAATGATTGGCGAAGATCCAGAAGATGATTGAAGCAATGACAATTAGTAGTGTTTAATCATTAACGTTGACACTCCTGATTCATACATGTTGCATTGTCTTACCTTTAAAAAAGCCTTATCCATCTTCAAGTTATATAATCGCCAAAATAATTTTATATTGAATCTTCTAAATTATTTCTAGTAAATGTTTTCCATTCATAGATATGTTTTTATTATTGGAATCCTCATCTACCAAAACATATGGTTAGACACCAAAAACATCTTCCTATGTCCATTTGTTCAAAAGTATGGCATTTTACGTAGAAAAAGTCTGAAATCTGGTGACCATCTTGGATTTTTGCTAATTTAGAGTATTTATAGTGCTCGTATTTTTTGTTTCCAATGAATGGCTGACCCCTTTATATGAGTTTAGATAAAATGAAACAAATATTGGATGACATTTGAATGAATAGTTATGGTTAATTGGCAATTTTTTATTTTTTCAAAAATGATTTTCGGTGATGGCCACTTTGAAATTCAACATGGATTCCCTAAATGTTAATGGAAAAACTAACACCCATTTTGTTTTTGATCAGTGAAGTTTCTAGATGTGTTTAGACATGAGTGCCAACAATCTACCCAAACAAAATGACAAATCTGGAAAATATTACATAAGCCTATAGACTATGAGTGTATTTTGGAACAATTCTGTGATTTTCGCTGTATTTTTTAACAATTATGTAGTTTAACAGTTGGCTGGAGGGTTTTTTCGCTTTACTTTTGTTTTCTTGATTTCCACTTGAGATGGCAATAAAAGCAAAAAACAGAATGGTGTGGCCTAACTTAGCCAAACATGCTCCTCTTGTTCTTTTCATTGTTTTGTGCGTTGTTTATAATACTGTATATAATACACGCCACTAATAACTCAGTCATTTTGCGTGTGAGAAAGCAGACAAAACTGTTTACGGAAGAATCTCTTCACTAAAGCAAGGCAATTCTTACTTCTCTGTTTAAAGAAGAAACCCCTAACCAGATCAAGGTAATTCATACTTCTCTGTTTAAATCTGTTGGTCGTCCAGGAACATTAGGGTTTAACAAGGAAATAAATAGTACATAGTTGATTTTTTTCAGGATAAATATAGAACATTATTAGTAATAATATATCAAATGTTCCCAAGTTTCCGAGGTATGCTAACTTTACTACAGACGTAAATGTATAATTTCCATCATGTAATCAATTTTCGCATGTGACCCATTTTCGTTATCTGCCTTAGAGAGTTCATTTTGGTATTTCACGAACATTTTAGACATAAAATAATGAATAAAAAAACTGGAGACAGCCAAATGATCACAGGATTCATATAAATTAGAACAAGAAAATTAAGATAAAAAATGTATGGGTGTCTTTTATTTAAAAACGACAATCAAATATGCTTGAGGTTAGGCCTTCTTTTTTTGCAAGGCAGCTTAGAAATAACATATTCGATAATAATTAAATGGGATAATACATTTAACAAAATTATTTAGATTATTTATTTTTTAAATATTAATTATTAAGATAAAGTATTTTACAAAATATTAATTGATTTAACATATAATGGAATAACAATTAAAGTCACTATATGCATTTTTATTTGCATGCCCCAGACCTAGTGTGACTATATCAGGATTATCAGGACCACATATTATTAAATTTAACAATATGTCTTAATACCAAGATGACGTGTGTTATATCTGCAAAACATTTCAGCCGTATTCATAAACTACAGGACCATCTGTTGTGTGTTATATACAGAATTATTAATGTGTGCGTATCCAAACACATAGTTCATCCACACAAAAAAACACCCCAAAAATCCTAAAAATATTAATGATGCTGTTGCAGTTCTGAAATAGGGACTTAGGATGTCTTTGTTAAAAAGTCCGGGAAGAGGGACCTGTGCTCCCCTACTTGATGACGAAAATGTATGTATTTTATGTGCTAATATAATATACAGGCCTGCAATCCATGTTTGTTTACTTAACTTCATATTATAAAATGGGGCTTTATATAATATAGAAAAGAACCTTATTTATTGGTTAATAATGGATACATTAAATATGAGAGCATACAAAAATCACAATTTCTTTTAATGCTCTGAACATTTGATACACGACGAGCGTTTCCAGAAGAAAACGTAATTTTTTTTTAATTAGTTGTCTTTAAAAGATCAAACATATGGCGGCTTTTATTAACTAAACACTTAACATTTGGATAGATGTATCTTTTCACTGTCAATATTAATATTTTATTGGAATTTCACAAGGCCTGACACGTTTTTTGTTCAGGTTCGTAATGCCTATTAATACCTTTGACTGTCTAGAATGTTTAATCTAGTTTGACATACTAAATGACTTAAATATTCCAGGTTGTAAAATCATATATAACAATTATATGGTCTGTATGTGTTTTTCTTCTTGTGGTCTTGAGCACGTCCCAACACTGATAAAAGTTTCTTGCCAAGTCGCTTAGGTTAATTTTCAGGATGTATCAAGTCTGTATATCATTAAAGGTTCTGAATTTTAGTTTAGAAGCTGTGTAACTATCCGTTGTTGGTTACATGCAGGTTTTGCGTTCTGCACTTACTTGTACATCATAAAAAATGTTCTCTATGTATCACGTTAGGGCAAGATGCAATGCCATTTTCCAAAAACTCTGATTCAGTTTCATCGTTCTGTAGATCAATAATCACTAAGATTGTTCATGAAAAGTACGCCGGTTTATGTGCAATGAATATTGGGTCTACTAAAGTATAATTGCATTAGGTTGACATGAAAGGGAGTACTCTTTACATTAGTGTATAAATTAAAATCTAAAGTACCTACGATGTCAGTAACAACACATAGCAATTTTCACCACAAATCGTATTCACCTATCTTCAACTATTTATCTCTTCATATATATTTTTATATGTGTAGGCCTATAGTGTTCAGGTTAGTACTGCCTGGACACCAAGAACTTCCTACTCTGAATCAGGATTATATGCCGGTCTCGCACCTTTAATCTTACCCAATTTTATGTCAAATACATGGGGTTTCATGAACCAGATTTGTACCATATTAATGGAAAAGGGTCCATTTGCGATGACCGTTAGGTGCTAGGCTCTTCCACTGCAACCAATATTCCTTAAAATAAGGATATGTACAGGTTGCCAGTATTTCAGCATAATACGGCTGGTTCCAAGTTGAACTCGGCTTTGGTTCTGTTTGCCTCATTATATCACCCATGATTAGAGTTGTGTTGAGTTGGTAACAATGTACCCAGTATGACAATTTTAATGCTGACTACCTTCCTGTCTCACTTCGTCGGCTTCCTCTAAAATAATTTGTTTTTGCTTCTAATCATCCACTTTTCTTATTATCTTATTGTGTTTCACCCTAAAGTAAGTGGGTTGGCAGTTGAAAAAGATTCAAGACTACAGGTACAGTATTTCTGCTAGAGGTTACGAAGAGTAAATTTGCGTACTCTAAAATTAATGGATATAATTATTTTAATAATTTTAAGATTATAGTATTTAAACTCTTTAACATTTTTAAAAGGACATGAAATACAGTATGCAATTTCAGAAGCGTTTAAGTCCATAACTACCTAGTACGGGTAGATATGATCCATTTTGTTTTTATTGCGTTCCCTGAAATTATTTTCTGGCAGAAAACCTGAGGTAGACAAAAAGGGCTCATTTAGCCTAAAATATGGTACTTGGTTTTCGTATTTTCGGGGTTCTGAACAGCCCTCTTAACCCATGCTGGATACAGTCCTTTAAATATTAATGGTCAATACAAATGAATGGACGATGTGAAATTCCTGTGTACTGACTAATCTCTTTATCATATAGTCTCAAGCTTAATACAACGCATTTTGTTTTAAAACTGTAATGGCAACTTTAATTCCAGTCCGCCATTGCTAGATATTGAAACGAGGTAATATTCCCGTCACACCAGAGCTACGTTGCCACTGAGCTCCCGCTGCGACCAAAAAATGTGGAAAGTGCGGGCAAAGTGCAGTAGGATCTCAAAGAACGTGTTGGGAACGTAATGAACGCTATCTAGAACGTGAGAGGGTCCCCATGAGCGCCAGACTTCCGCGCTTGTTTTGAGCAGGCTCAAAACAAGCGCGGAAGTCTGGCGCTGTGGCCCAAAGCGCACTGGGAGCATAACGGGAACTACCTGAGCGCAACATGAGCGCAATGCAATCTATCTGAGCGTGTCGACAGCGTAGCAAGACCGAGTTAGTATCGCCGTCTGCCCAATCTGCGACTGAAGTACGTCAGAAGTAGGAACGCTGTGCGCTTGTTCACGCTTACACTGCGTCCACACGGGGCTGCCAGTGTGACTACGTCGCTCCTGATGCGTCCATGGCGTTCTTACGAAGCTTGCTGTAGGTTCAAAGAGCGTTTACAGTGCGTTTATAATGCGTTCAGACTTTGACATGCGATCTGGTCACGCGCGCACACACAAATGGTATAAATACAACCTCATCATCAGTGTCACCTCCTCTTCACCATGGCTGCAGACTGTCAGAAGTTGCTAATAATTGGACAACAGATAGCACATATCCAGCAACAACAGGCACATAATGATGTGGCTGCTCTGAACATCATCAGAAGAAGGCGAAGAAGGAGGAGGGCAAAGCCGAGGAGATGCTGGGTCCGACCATGGCTAGGTGAGAGAAGAAGAAGTCAGTTTGGCCACTACGATCGCCTGATGCCCGAGTTAAGGCATGAAGATCCTGCATCCTACTTCAACTTCCTGAGAGTAGTACCAGAAATGTTTGATGAGCTCTTTGCCAGACTTGGTCCACGATGCACGAAGCAAGATACCAACTATAGGAAGGCTATCGAACCAGGGATGAAGATTGCAATGACTTTGCGCCATCTGGCATCTGGTGAGAAGTATTCCGGCCTGAAGTTTGACTTCAGAATTCCATCGAATACCATGTCTGTCATAGTAAAGGAAGTCTGCCAGGCCATTGTAGACGAGTACAAGGATGAAGTCATGAACTGTCCAACCACCCCTGCAGAATTGGCTCCCATTGCTGACCAGTTTGAATGTAGATGGAACGTCCCTCATGCCTGTGGAGCCCTTGATGGGAAGCATGTCGCCTGCAGAAAGCCATCGAATAGTGGAAGCATTTATCACAACTATAAAGGCTTCTTTTCCATTGTTCTGATCGGTCTGGTAGACGCAGATTATAAGTTCCATTGGATAGATGTTGGAGGCCATGGACACATGTCAGATGTACAGACCTACAATGAATCTGAGCTGAAGGAGTGCTTAGATGATGGGTCCATAGGTCTTCCTGTCCCAGCCCCACTACCAAATGACGACAGAAACACAAAATATTTCATTCTCGGAGATGATGCCTTTGGGCTGCGGACATATATGATGAAGCCCTACTCACAGCGCCACTTGACCAAGGAGCAGCGGATTTCAACTACAGGATATCCAGAGGGCGTCGCATAGTAGAGAATGCCTTCGGCATCCTGGTGATGATGCTTCTAATCGTAGCGGTTACAACTGGACTGATCTCCTGAGGTCGAGCTCGCTGTATTTATAGGCGGAGCGCAAGCGTGGTCCAAACGTAGGAGAACGTAGTGGCAACGTAGTGAGAGCGCAGTGAGATCGTAGCAAAAGCGACTTGGTCGCAGCGAGATCGCATAGAGCGTAGTGGGAGCGCAGTGAGAGCGCGCCGATAATCAAATTGGGAACGTATAGGATCGCAGTCAGAGCGTAGTGAGAGCGCAGTAAGCGAGTCAAGAGCGTACTGTGTACTACCTGCTTAATACATTTCACACATTTCTGTCAGTTTTCCCACGGTCACTCTACGCTTTTTCATGAAAACTGCAACGCAGTGAGGTCTCCGTGGGCTCACACTCCAGTGTGATGGGGGTATAAGAATATGTGACGCGGTGTCTTTTTGAATGAAAATCTAGACATAAATACCGTACCTTGATATACCTTTAATTATTATTTCAAGCAAAATGCTACGAGGTAGACAGACAATCCATCTCAGTGGCCGAACCCCGGTTCGGACATGCTCGAAACCTCTGTGGTACATGAGCATGTTAAAACAGTACTTATGACCCACCATTCGTCAAAAATTATTCTGGAAGAATTCGGACCCAAAACTAGTTTTTTTGTTTATTCACCAAATATTTGGGCCAAGGACTAAATTAAATGGCCTATGATTTGCCAACGCAGAGCCTACATACGATAGATGCATTTGAGTTTATATGTACACATTGTATTTTGAGGGTTTGGGTGATATAGATGTCAGAAGACGAATATCAATGTTTTCACCACTATAGTGTGTTCTTCTCTAGCGGATATTGCCTCATATACTGACTTCCAGAAAGGGTTCTTGTATTTATAGAGTGGGGGATACCCTGAATGACTGGACCCTATCCGTTATGTACTAAAAACTGTATTTATTCGACTACTTATGATCCACCATTCGTGATAAATAATTTTCCCCTGCGCGTGCTGTAACCTCACCGTGGTGCAGGGGTGTAACATTCTCTTTGAGGATGGCCAATACAGCACAAATTGAAATTTTTAGTAAAGGTCAGTATCTATCTGTGATATTTGTATTTTTGCACAGTCCTTTACACTGTTTTTATTTAAATCTTGAATTTTTATATTGATGTTGTTGCATTACCGTAGTTTGACACACAATAGCCGATGTATTTTTCGTGCTGGAGTGTCGTTAAACATGCATGCATTCATTTGATAAATAATTCTGGAAGAATTCGGCCCCAAAATTAGTTTTTCATTTATTGACCAAATATTTGGTCCAAGGACTAAAATAAATGGCCTATGATTTTCCCACGAAGAGCCTATATACGATAGATGCATTTGTGTTTAGATGTACACTATTTGCAGGGATGGGGTGATATACATGTCAGAAGACAAATATTAATGTTTTCACCACTATAGTGTGTTCTTGTATGGCGGTCATTGCCTCATATACTGACTTCCAGAAAGGGTTCTGATATTGATAGAGTGGAAGATACCCTGTGTGAGTGGTTATGTACTAAAAACTACTTATGACTCACCATTCGTCAAAAATCATTCCAGAAGAATTTGGCCCCAAAACTAGTTTTTTTCTTTATTGACCAAATATTTGGTTCAAGGACTAAAATAAATGTGCCTAAAATTCGCGCACGCAGTGCCTACATACGATAGATGTATTTATGTTTAGATGTACACATTGTATTTGGAGGGGTGGGGTGATATAGATGTCAGAAGACGTATATTAATGCTTTTACCACTATAGTGCGTTCTTCTCTGGCGGATATTGCCTCATATATTGAGTTCTAGAAAGGGTTCTGATATTTATAGAATGGGCGATACTCGGTATGAGTTTTCCCTTTCCGTTATGTACTACAAACTGTGTTTATTCGACACCTTATGACCCACCATTCACTAGTTTTTTCGTTTATTGACCAAATATTTGTGCCAAAGACTACACAACACACACACACACACGCGCGAGCGCGCGCGCACACACATGCTTCTACATTCATACAAAGACCGGACAGGACGTAGCCCAGTTATAAAGCGTTTTGCTTTTGCGAGCTGAGGGTCGTTCCGACTAGTGTACCACAGCTGATGTAACAAAGGCCGTGGTGTGTACTGTTATGTCTGTGGGATACTGCATATAAAAGATACCTTGTTGCTAATCGGAAAGAGTAGTCCACTGCATGACGGCAGCGGGTTTTGTCTCTAATTATCTCTGTGATCCTTAACCATATGTCCAGTGCCATATAACCGTAATTTGTTGAGTGCTTCGTAAATAAAACATTTCTTCCTTCATGCAAACACCATGGCTGTACCGAGAGTGTGAGGAGGGCTAAGGGCAGTTGCCCTCCCTGCCCACGAAGAATATGATATTTTAAATTCAAAAGTGTCCTTGTCTTGCTGAAGAAGACCTATTTTCTGTCACCAACCTCTTGGTTATTTCAGGCTAGGTTCGGCTCTGGTAGAAAGAAATGTTTTATTTAACGACGCACTCAACACATTTTATTTACGGTTATATGGCGTCAGTCATATGGTTAAGGACCACATATATTTTGAGAGGAAACCCGCTGTCGCCACTATATGGGCTACTCTTCCGATTAGCAGCAAGGGATCTTTTATTTGCGCTTCCCACAGGCAGGATAGCACAAACCATGGCCTTTGTTGAACCAGTTATGGATCACTGGTCGGTGCAAGTGGTTTACACCTACCCATTGAGCCTTGCCAGTACCTACCAGCCTGTAGACGGCTCTGGTAGAGACACACATACACATACCTACATACCACACACGCACGTACACACACACGCGCGCGCACACACTCTCTCTCTCTCTCTCACACACACACACACACATACACACAAAACACAAACATACACACGCTCGCAAGTACAGACTAGTGGTGTAACAATACATCGAACTATCGATATATTGCGATAGTCAGTGCCTCGATAGCAATGCATCGATATTAATTCAACTATCGATAACTATCGCAATTGTTTGCTCAACTATCGATAGTTTCGATAGTATGCATAGTCAAATAATACAATCTACGACCAACGCATGCTTTCACTACCTAGTGACATTATTACAAATAATGAAGTGCAAACACAGACATACATACGCACGCACATTCACACACACACACACACACACACACACACACACACACACACACACACATATATATATATATATATATATATATATATATATATATATATATATATATATATATTTGAAGACTGAGGTAAATACTTTTGAAAAATATCTATTCATATTATTATTATCAAGCGATTTAAGAATTAGCAATACTATTGCAATACTATAACAATAGTGCTGTCACTATTGCAATACTATCACAATAGTATTTTAACTGTCGCAATACTATTGCAATAGTAAAACTGACCGCAATAGTCACCCCTAGTTCACACATAAGAGAAATAAAAAATAACATGAATTTCTTAAAGGCTCCATGGCCACACAGGTATGCATTCAGGTTTATTCAAAAGACTGATATTTTGTTTCCAATATTAATTATACCTATTTAGCATTTAAATTGTGAAGTTTACAGTTTCGAACAGACAGCATCAGTTGCTGATAAACGCAGGTCAGGTATGATCATTCGGAGGTTCTGTCTGCTTACATTCAAACACAGTCCTTCTTACAGACGTCGAAGAAGTCACAGCTCGCCATGCAATCGCTGTATCTACTGGAGAACTTCACACATGCAAATGCTTCTTCACAGGCGTCGAGACAGTTCTTCACACACTTCCGCTTTGACTCGGATACCACGCTACCACACACAGTGGCCAAGACCAGCACTAGCAATACAAACTTCACAGGGTACGTCATACTGAAAGAAATCACCGTAAATCAGGCATAGATATAATCAATCTGTCTGGTAATAGTCCATAGGCCAGAGTCGAAATTGGGCGGGCAAAGTCTTATGGTGGGTTTTTTTAATAGCCCTGTGTATGTAGTTAATAAAGTAGTATGATAGACGTTTCTAAGGTGTAGCTTTTTTATGAACACATCCCGATAAACATAGTGAGGCGAGGACAAATTCGTGTACAATATTTTGGGGTAGGGATAACAAAATGTATCGTAACTTTGCAGCCAATGAACATAGCCACACAATTGAGCACTCAAATTTTTATATTAAATCACTCTACATCCTGACATATAATATATACAAATTGGTGTAATAATTAGGTCATTTGTTGATTTTAAAATTCCGACACCTTGACATTAATGGTATTATTGCTTCATGTATGAGGGACATATTTAAAATCAGCTGCCTCGAATGTGAGTGATAGACACCCTGTGAGTAATTATAGGGTCATTGTTAAATTGTTTTGAAAAAAATAAAATGTGCCTTTAAAACAAACGACAGAAAGTCATATTTACAAAACTAGTATAAAAGTGTGAAAAATCCATAATTATTTTGCAGGCAGTGACCAGATACTTACATACTACTAGTAGCAATTTGTAAATATTTTACCACTGCCTTAGATTTCAACTTTTAAAAGGGATCACTTGTCCAATATACGTTATGGTCACTATCATGGATTTCCAAGATGGCCGCCATGCAAAAACCTATTAATACAAATACCTCAGAACCCATACCACCTAGGCTAGTGGCTTTTCCTTTAATATAACTAAGAGTTTTGAGGGTAATGAATGTAGTTATATCATTCACATTATTACTAGATGAATGTTTTAAATTTAAAAAAAAAAAATGAAATATGTATATAACTTATTGAGGTACAATGCTGTAGTGACTATTGTGAGTCTTGCTATATTGCTTTTGTATCATTCTGTTCTCATTAAAAATGAAAAAGGTGTGTCCATTGCCTTAGTTTTCAACTTGTAATAGGGACCACTTGCCCAGGATACATTATGGTGGCAATCGTGGATTTCCAGGGTGGCCACCATACAATAGCTATTAGTACCAATATCTCAGAATCCTTGCCACCTATACATGTAATTTTGTGGTCTACAATTGAGTTTTTGCGGTTATTAATGCAGTTATATAAATCAAAATATCACTAAAAGGGTTTTTATTTTTATACAAATAACGAAATATACAGTCGACTAGTGCAACGTCACTTGTGAATCTTTCCATCTTTTAACTTTGGTATCATTCTGTTCATGCAAGAAATTTATATTGAACAATTTATTTCGAAGTGATCTGTTTACATGCCCATCCACATCCACCCAGACTATTGTATTCATACTTATCCAATTCACTGCAGGCTTTGGAAGCCAAAGTTAGGGTATTCCAATATCTCAGCACTCATACCACCTAGTCTTATGGTAGTATTAAACCAAATAACTTCCGGCTGGGTCAAACTTCGAGGTGCACCCAACTTTTGATAGAGAAGTGAACACCACAAGTCCTGTGATTGGTTATAAATGTGAGTGTGTTGGATGTAAAAAATAATAGTTTCATCTGGGTAAAAAAAAATTGCAATTTTATTTCATCTAGTACCAATGTGTCAAGTAGCCTTGTGCTTGAAACATGTATGGGGTACCTGTAAAAAAAAGTACTCGAATTTTGTGCGAAACTAGGGTAGTCATAGACGCTACCAGTTATCTCAGAAACGAGCAGCTTGACCCACATTTTTTTCTGATTCACTTTAAGTGTAAGGGGTGGTAGTATTTATATCCGTGGCGTTTATGTCGGTTGATACGTTGCAGGTAGGAGTTTTAGCCACATATGTTACTATTGTCGTCTATGGGATTTGATTTGGTAGTATACACCCTTATGAGGGCTTTTTTGTGGGGGGTTTTGTTGTTGTTGGGGGGGGGGGGGGTCGTTTTTTGTTGGGTTTGTTTTTTGGGGGGGGTCTAACTTAGAGTTTTGATAGTAATGAAGGAAGAAAATGTTTTATTAACGACGCACTCAACACACTTTATTCACGGTTATATGGCGTCAGACATATGGTTAAGGACCACACAGATTGAGGGATGAAACCCGCTGTCGTCACTTCATGGGCTACTCTTTTCGATTAGCAGCAAGGGATCTTTTATATGCACCATTGCACAGAAGGGTAGTACATACCTCGGTCTTTGATATACCAGTCGTGGTGCACTGGCTGGCGCAAGAAATAGCCCAATGGGCCTACCGCCGGGGATCGATCCCAGACCGACCGCGCATCGAGCGGGCGCTTTACCACTGGGCTACGTCCCGCCCTTTGATGGTAATGAATGCAGTTATATAATGCAAAATATCACTAAATGGTTGTTTTATAAAAGAAACGAAATATACAGACAAATTATTGAGAAAAAAAGCTGCAATTTCTTTTGGGAGTCTTAATTTGCCATCATATTGCTTCAGGTTTTGGAAGCTAAAGTTAGTTTAAGGGTAATTCACACAAGAAACCTGTACTGGCCATCAATACTGTACTGGCCCTCGGGAGTGGGTGCATGGTGTTTATATTGTTCACAGGTTACTCATATTATTCGCTTGGTAAGCACACCGTCTTGAGTTCGGCAATGGGGAATACTGGGTCGGTGGAATGGTTTCCATTGTCTTACTATTCTAGCATGACAACACATTCCTTCTTCGTCTACATGTTCCAAGGTCAGTGGTATTATTATGAGAGTCACTGGTGTAAGAGTTGAATGCCATGTAGATAAAAAGTCACATCAGAGTAGCTGTTCCATGCACACCCAAGACTTCCTTTTACCGTTTTTTCCCCAAAGAAAGCAGACGTTATGTCACATTCTGTGAAGTTGTGGACGAAAGGCATGGCCAGTGTTTTAACTGTACTTTATAAGACGTCATATATACAATAGTGCCTACTTCCTCGAATACATTTATCTTACTCATTTCGTCTAAATTGTTTGATGCTACTCATAATACCTGTATCCCATACAACATCGTATTTTGGAATATTCTATATTATATGAAACAAATACATGGCCGGCATACTCATCAAATGTCAGGTATTTGATAACCAGGTAGGACTAACTGGTATGGTTGATTTCGTAATCATTCACTAATAAGATTGCAAACTTCCATGAAGTAAATGATCATTACATCTGGTAGATACCACTGTTATTCTTCGATGACCCAATCGTTCAATGCCACCATGTTATCATGAGAAAGCAATAGCAATTGTGATGCAAAAGGTTCCTGACTGTTCGTTGGATCACGAAAAAACTCATGTTTCCTGGAATGTTGTTGTTACCAGATAACGGTCATTTAATGAGTATGCCGACCATGTTTCTGTTTCGTATAATATAGCGTGTTCCAAAAGACACGCATCACGTGAAACATCACATAATTTTAAGAGAAAGTTAGGAAAGGGTATTCGAGGCAGCAAACACTGTAGTATATAATATGATGTCTTGAATAAAGAACAATCCCTGGCATTGCCTCTCTTCCACAACTTCACAGGATGTGACACTATCTCTGTTTTCACGGGAAAAGATAAAAGGACAGCTTAAAACTGCTACCCTGGTGTGGCTCGTGCCTTTACCTACATGGTACCCAATCTTTACGCCAAAGTAATTGTAAATGATCGACACTTCTAGCTAATAAAACATTTCACTGTTATCTTATTTAATAAGACCAGCTACGTGGAACATGCTGACGAAGCAAGAACATTGCTGTACTACCAGAATAGGATGGCAATGAAAACCATTCCACCTACCGTCGGTTGTCATTAAATAATCAACTTTAGATTACACAATCGGTTAAAATTATATCAACATAATAAATACATATATTGTGCCAAAATATTTTAGCAAGTACATATAAAACATAAAATAAACACAACCTGATAGAATGTTGAATTTATTTGTATACATTATTCCATTGATACAGCATGTGTGAATGTGACCAGCAGTAATTTGTTGTCACAGTATCAACGTCATCACTTTATCGTCAACTCATGTAACGGAGGGGTACATCAAATATTGAGACATTATCAATAATGTGTGTGTGGGACAAGTCAGGGAACTTTGGTGGCCAGTTTAACACCTGTATGTGGTTTCTCTGAAGAAGATTAGTGGTGAGCTTAGGGGTATGCGGTCGCGCATTGTCCTGTTTCAGTAAAAAAAAAAAAAAAAAAATTAATAATTAAAAAAAACAACCAGGATGCTGATGTAGGAATGTAATGATAAATGGTGTGATGATCTCGTCATTAATGAAAAAAACGAGATCTGTTTTTCCATCACCATTAATACCGGCCCAAACTATAATGCTGCCACCGCCATATCGGTCATGCTGAATGACGTTGTTTGCGTCATACCGTTCTCGCTGTCATCTCCATACACGACGCCTACGATTCGCAAATTGAACACAAAACCTACATTCATCCGTGAATAACGTCTGATCCCATTGTCTGCGAAGCCAACGATGATGAATTCGGGCCCATGTCAAACGTTCTTGAACGTGACGCGACGTCAGAAGAATGGCAACGACAGGGCGACGTGCACGTAATCGATCGGCATGGAGACGGTTATGGACAGTTTGTACATGAACTCTAGTGCCTGTGATCTGTTGCAAAGTGCGGGCTAAACGAGGTGCACTTTCAAGCCTATGACGTCGTGATGACGTCACTAAATATCAATCTTCCCTGGGGTCATTGATCGTGGTTTTCCGGAACGAGGTCGATCTCGCACCTGCTCAGTTTCATGTACGCGTTATCTGAGATTTAATGTGGTACTGTCATGAACATGAAAGTACTGTGCAACCTTGTGTATGCGTTGACCAGCGTAAAGCATCTCATTGCTTCGTGACGTTGTATTATAACGTCATGTTCACACTGCAATACACCCTACCTTTAATAATTAATTAGGTTTTTTTTTAAATGTATGTAGACATGACAAAAAACACCAACCCCAACATATTTACAGCAATTGCATCATCTAGACTAGAGGAATAATTACAGTTAACATTTTCCCACAACAGGTTATAGACTTTTATAATCGGTCATAACACCGACACAGCCAAACCGATCAATGTTCGATTATAATCGATTATTGGAACATCACTGCCTAGAAACTGCATCACTCAAACTGGTTTACCTATCAAGCTAACACCATGTTCCACCAGTGAAAAAAAAATGCACCCATTCTTGAGAGATGGCAAGTATCTTTGATAAAGACAGCTAGTTCTACGTTCTTTTGTGGAATATCCTAACTTCCAGTGCCCGCATCGGTCATACCTATTTGACCCATTCATTTATTTTGAAGAAGGATCCTCCACCTCAGTGTGAGCACTGTCAGTGTACTCTGACTGTACGCCACATGTTGGTGGAGTGTCCTTATCTCGAAGAAACTAGAAAAGATATTTTTGGTGAGAGAAATGTGATGGAATCATTTCGATTCCATCCAGAATTAGTTTTACAATTTTTACGTGATACGGACTTTTATTCTAAATTTTAATTTTATATATCTGTGATATTTGTATTTGTTGCACAGTTCTTTACACTGTGTTTTAATTGAACTGTTGAATTTTATATTGATGTTGTTCATCACATTTTGTGGTTGCATTTACCATAGTTTGACACCCAATAGCCGATGTATTTTTCGTGCTGGGGTGTCGTTAAACATTCATTCATTCATTCATTCCTAACTTCTGCAGTGAATTGATTAAGAGTGGTTACAAGAGTCTGAATGGATGTGGCATTAGATGGGCATGTAAATAGGTCCATCGAACTGCACTGAAAACTGTATTTTGTTACTGTGAGAAGTAAATTGTTCAATAGAAATGTTTTGTATTAACAGAATGATACCAAAGTGACGCTGCACTTTTTTCCCTGAGTAATTCGACTGTATATTTCGTTATTTGTATAAAAATCAAAAATCCATCTAGTGATATTTTGATTGATATAACTGCAAACTCAAAGTTAAATCAATATTACTAGATTGACGTTTTAAATAAAATAATTGAAATATATAGACAACTTATTGAGGAACAATACAACAATGAATACTGTCAGTCTTGCCATATGTGTTCTTTTGTATCATTCTATTCTCATTAAAAAGTGGAAAATGTATGTTCATTGGTTGCAAAGTTATGATACGTTTGTTATCCCTTCCGCAAAATGTTGTACAATGAATTGTTCTCGCCTCATTATGTGTATGGTGTGATATCCATCCAAAAGCTACTCCTTACAAACGTCTATCATACTAATTTAGTAACTACAGGCATAGGGCTATTGAAAAAACACATTTAATTTCCCCTGCGCGTGCTGTAACCTCACCGTGGTGCAGGGGTGTAACATTTTCTTTGAGAATGGCCAATACAGCACAAATCCCCTTGTTTTCTTCGAAATACAATTAAAATTTTGAATAAAAGTCAGTATCTATCTGTGATATTTGTATTTTTGCACAGTTCTTTACACTGCGTTTTTATATAAATCTTGAATTTTTATATTGATGTTGAATATCACTTTATTTGTTTGCATTACCATAGTTTGACACCCAATAGCCGATGTATTTTTCGTGCTTGGGTGTCGTTAAACATTCATTCATTCATTCATTCATTCACATGGTAATTTACCCGATCAGGTGATACCAATTCGTTAAATTTCAGGGTCTGGCCCATGAACTATAACTACAAAATACCACGAAACTGCCGTATGCACTTAAGGTAATCTTAGTGCTAAGATCGCTTCGTGGGACGGCGCCCTGTGGTAACCAATAGGTCACGCCACATTTGTATTTCTATTAGTATTAATATTATCTTTTAATCGCTCAGGCCCGTAGGAACTATATGTGGAGTGGGGTGGCGAAACAGTCTCTAGCGTGGATCACAGTCTTCATAGTTGGGGGTTTGGGGGTGGCACAAACCATATTTTACTTTTATTTATATAGAGGACAAGAAAAACGTACATTTTCATCTTATCCCCTGTCTCGTACGCTTATCCGATGAGAACACGTAAATCATAACGACATTAGTCTTATATAATAAGTCATTTAACGAGAAATCGCATGCGAGAAGTCGGTACGACAAATCGCATAATAAGAAAGTCGCGTTACACTTATGTATGTAGACGATCAAGTGTAGTAAAATAAAAGGAACTCCAAGATAGTTTCAAATAACCTATTTTTACCTTGGTGCAATACAAGCTTAATGTCGCAGACTCCAGTTCGAACCCGCGGAAATAGACACTACTGTTTGGTTAATCTACAAACCCGTAACACATCTGGAAAAAGTTACAATAGAGTGAGAAAAGAGTCGTTGATGTTGAACTTGAAAATATCGTCTAAAACTAGACTAGAACTTGCTTTCACAGCCATTACTTCTCAGATGTACGTGTGTTTTTATTATTATCAATGTGGTAGGGTATAGCATATATGTAATTAGGGTAATAAAAACCGTCTCTTTGACTCTTTTTTGCGTGCAGATACGAGTTTTGATTGCTGCAACGGTTTTGTCCTTCGGATTCGGTACCGAAAAAGTATATGGTCCACATACTACAGACAATGAGGTCCTATCGTCTTGGGGGTAGAAGAAACCCCGCTTTGTATTTTAGCTGTCTCTGCTTCGGTGCCATTCACTGTTAAAGGTGCTATCTCTAAATTGCTTAATGACGGCTTCCAGCAAGGTATATATATATATATATATATATATATATATATATATATATATATATATATAATATTATATATACATATATATATACACATCCTTCAGACAGGATAGCACATACCATGGCCTTCGATATACCAATCGCGGTGCACTGGGTGGAACGAGAAATAGCCTAATGGACTCAGCGACGGAGATTGATCCCAGACCGACAACGCATCACGGGGCTGCCTCCCCCACCCCCACCCCACACACACACGTAACGTTATGCCAGGAGGAAGTGGCGACAAGTTTGGTGTTTAGCACAACTCATCTGTCTCTCACGGCCCTATCTAGCAATCCACGGTCAATTTGTTAACTCACCTGTCTCTCACGGCCCTATCTAGCAATCCACGGTCAATTTGTTAACTCATCTGTCTCTGACGGCCCTATCTAGCAATCGACAGTCAGTTTGTTAACTCATCTGTCTTTGACGACTCTATCTAGCAATGTGTTAACTCATCTGTGTAGACAGAAATACCGCACACTGATGTACCTTCAATTTTTATTTCTAGCAGAAAGCTAAAATTTAGACAGAAATACCGTTCATTGGTGTACCTTTAATTGTCATTTCTAGCAGAAAGCTAAATGCTAGACAGAAATAACGTACATTAATGTACCTTTAATTATTAGCAGAAAACTGAACTCTAGATAGAAATACCGTACATTGATGTACGTTTAATTATTATTTTAAGCAGAAAGCTAAGATCTAGACAGAAATACCGTCCATTGATGTACCTTTAATTATTATTTCCAATAAAAAGCTTAGATCTAAACAGAAATACAATGATCAGAAATACAGAAATACAATGTACCATACAATGATGTCGGATGTCAATGATTTAAACAGATAAGTAGGAATTACCTTGCTCAAGTGAAGAGATTCTTCCGTAAACTGTTTTGTCTGCTTTCTCACACGCAAAGGTATCTGGTTATTAGTGGTGTACATGTTATATAGCATTATAAGCCACGCATACATGAAAAAGAGAAGTGTGTTTAGCATAATAGCCAGATAGCGAATTACCACGAGATCAAATCACATAAACGATTAATAAACTAGTAATATTCAAATATACATAAAGCTGTTACATCCATTATTTCAGTGTGAACAGATGCACCACAGATATAAAACCCCATAAAACCTTACCGTTGAAATAATTTATATAACAGAACACGTCTCCGACTTTCCTAGTCCAACATCAAATTTTCATAATATTTTACTGGCACCTGTACATGTTTCAAAGTCCGTTTGCGTTAATGGAGAACAAAACTCAAATATGAGCCCTATGTGTTGGAAAAATGCATACCCGGACCACCAACACATACTAACACTTTAAGAAATGAAAAACGCGTAATTTAAAGTTAATAAAAAACGTGATTATTCCTGCTAACTGGGGGGCAGCCATTTTCTTTTGTTTTTGTTGCGTCCGGTATTCTAGCTTAGGGCGAAGTGACGTCAGCTTTTACCAACTCGTGTATGCGCAGTGTAAACAAACGCAGTCATTTAAGACAAAACGCTTCGCGTTCATCAACCTGACTTGTAAAACAACATAAATGACTTGATAATACAGGCCCGTAGCATGGTGGATATTATTGGGGGGGACCCAATTGAACGAGCGCCGAAGGCGCGAGTTATTTGGGGGGTCCGGGGGCAAAGTTTCTTTATTCCAGTCGCCTCTCAAGGGCGAAGCTTGTCGTGCTAGATATCGGATGCTGGATAAGATGAGCAGTAACAACTTTCTATTCTTACACTTCTCTAATGAACGTTGATTAGAGATCAGTTCACCGATATCGCCCATAGATGTTGCAGGGACAACCACATATTATGTGGAAAAAGCTTCAAGGTGTGACACAAGTCTCCTACTTTCGGAAGCCTTTGGGCGTGTCAGTCGCGTGCTTCCAATTGCTGAAACCCACATGTGTGAACGTATGATCGGCCTATGAGGAGGAGAGTTGATTGTTCTGTAAAAGACAATATCTTTTTCCTCGTCATAATGGAGCCACGTGAAGCGCTCAAACCATGTTGGTTGAAACCACCTTTTTTTAGGGTACATAACTCCAAACGACTTAGAGGGAAATTGAAAATTAGTAGGCTGATTTGGTTGAGCCGGCACGCACATCTCATTCTGTATTCTAATCTTGCATTTGACTGTTTCGACTACATGATCCTCATCTGACCCTTTGGCTGGTTCTTCGGTCCTTTCAGAACTACCAGGATGTCAGCGTATTCTGGGTTTTTTTGTGTGTTTTTTTTTTTTTTGGGGGGGGGGGGGGCGGTTGCAGGTGTTGACGACATCGTACCGAACATGCAGGAATGCGACGGGAAATTCGACTAGTCCCGTGACGTCGTATACATAAGTATAAACTGTGGTGGGAAATCGATAAGTCTAGACGTGTCTAGACGGTCAAAAAGCTGTCTGTATTTTATTTTTAATAGTTAAATGGCTTCCTTGCATAACCGCTTTGTTTCTAGATGGAAAGAAAGAAATGTTTTATTTAACGACGCACTCAACACATTTTATTTACGGTTATATGGCGTCAGACTCACTCAGGGTTTGGAGTCGGTATCTGGATTAAAAATCCCATGCCTCGACTGGGATCCGAACCCAGTACCTACCAGCCTGTAGACCGATGGCTTGACACGACGCCACTTGTTTCTAGATGGATTCAAAGGTTATTTTCCCGTTACTGTAACTCTCGCCGTTAATCTCGATCCGTTAGTCTCGCTACAACGTTTACATTCAGTCGAGATGTAAAGGTTATCAAACCAAACAAAAAAAACAGCCAAAATTATTCGGGGCGGGCCCCCCTAACCAAAACGGTGTAGTGACCTTAGGCCTACCCATTGAACCCTTAAGAACTTCTGCCAATACACCTGCTAATAAGAACTCGCTCTGGGTTGGAGCCGATACCGGGCTGCGAATCTTGTTCCTGCCAGCCTGTAGTCCGATGGCTTAACCACTGCGCTACCGAGGCCGGTTCTACTTAATCAAAGGTTTTACAGAATGGTTTACAGTAAGCGAGCACTCAACTGACGGCGCTAAATCCCGCCATCTCGCTGGAACAGTCAAGATGAAGCAATTGCACGTGTGGTTCTGACAATTCATTGTTGTGCCGCGAACAATAGTTTGATTAGTCCACAAACATCGAGTCATGGACCTTTAATAAATTAAATCTGTTTACTTGGACAAGAATGTACTCTGAGAGATTGAGGTTTATGAATTTTCGAATTCGATTATTACTCGTTTATATAGGAATTGATTGAAACATGTTGGTTCTTTTGCTAAAAAAAGTAAAATAATAATAATAATTAAAAAAACGGTATTAGACACAAGTTATACAACTTGCTAGGTCTTCTCCATAATACATATATGTCACGACCGTAATATATTTATGCAATTTAAGTATGAACATAACTAAATATCATTGAAAGAGACAAAGAAAGAAAGAAGGAAAGAAGGAAAGAAAGAAAATAAGCAATAAAATTATCTAAGTGATCGATAATCAGATAGCAGGTTTGCTACAAAAACACAAAACACAAACAAGGCAGCACACACAAAGAAACGACTATACATTATTTACTAATTTAGGAAAACGTTGGGGGTTTTTCATTTGTATTTCTACCTGCATGAAAAAAATAATAATTCTTTATTTTTTATTGTCTTCTTCACTTAGAACATGTTAACCATTTAAAATCAATTGTAAATTTATTGGCGGAAATCTTTGCAATGAATTCCTGAGAATACGACTTGCCTTTCATATAAAATACATTCACAGGGGGTCGGGGTGGGTGGTGGGGGTGTTTCAAAATTATTTCATATAGGAATTCGGCCGGACAGGTTTATTAAGATAAAAAAAAAATTGATAGATCGAAGTTTGAGTTATTGAAGTTTGAGTTATCGAAGTTTAACTGTAATGATTACAGCTGTTACGCAAATTATTTAAATTTATACTTGCACCACATATATAAATATAACATCTCACCCAGTTTATAAAACAGGACACGTCTGTCAGCATTCTAGTCTAGCATATAAATGTCTATCTTATTTTACTGTATTCTGCCATGTATTAAAAGCAAAATTTAATCTCTATCGTTGGTCCCATCGTTCTACAACAATGTTTTTGTTAAATAATTTCAGTTTTGTTTTACGTAAGAAGAAGGGCAAGAGAAAGTGCTATCAATACTTTCCCAAAGGGCAAGTCAAAAAATGTCTTAAGTACGAACACTGCATTACTGAGTTTTATTTGTAAACCCATACCAATTCAAAAAACATTTCTGTGTAAATAAAAGGTTTCTTAGCAAATTGCAATCAAATTATATACATTAATCTCATTTTAATACAGCCCTGGGTAAAAACAAAATGCTTGTTTATTAACAAAATATTTTGAGTTGGTATGGGTTTAAAGGAGGGGACAATTAAGGCATTTGGCTTGGTATGCATAGTCAACGATATATAATTCACATTATTGCTTAATATCAACAAGTATAATCGTATAGTTAATTAATAAAACGGTTAAATGTGACGGCTATTATATATAACGGGCACAGCTATTTTGTACCATCCCAGTGAATACGCCCTCTGGCGAGCTGGTGGTTACGTAATACCTAACATGTCACGCCAGGAATTAGTCTTCGAACTGAAGAAACAAAACATATCTGATTTTTGCGGATGCATCGCAATGTGCTGTGATAATATCCATCCCAGTAAACCAGCACCAAGTATATATTATTTTTCAATACCAAATAAACCACCATTGTCAAAGTGTTGAAATAATTGTCTTATGTTTTGTACATAAATTAACCCACGTACTTAAATAATAATCGGAGTGTTTTCTTGGTTAATTGGTATTTTCTTTCCGTGGCCTGTACCTGTGGTTCCTGATTGGCAGGTGTATATTTAGACGGTCCCCAAACACTGTGTCTAGACACACTAAAAAGTCGTGTCTCTCTTATTAAGATCACATGGTATTGTGTGATAACCGCGCTGACACCCCTCAAATCGTAATAGCATTATCAGGCGTCCTGCTTTATTACTTTAAGTAATTCTGTAAAACCCTTGATTATGTAGACTTTCCCCATCTAAAATCACAAAACTAACCAATTACGTAGTCCCAAAGAAAAGAAAATTATCATTTGGGTATCGTGAGTGGTCGTTTTTGCTTGAACGTACCCTACCAATAGGCCAAATAATACGCATTTTTTCTTTGGATTTTTTAAGAGTAAAATACTCCATTTCGTTCTATTGATGCAAATTGAAATATGTTTTGTTAAATAGTTTATTATACTATCAAGTCATTTATGTTGTTTTACAAGTCAGGTTGATGAAAGCGAAGCGCCGTGTCGTAAATTAGAGCGTTTGTTTACACTGTGCATAGAGGCGTTGGACGGAGCTGACGTCCCAAGCTATACCACCGGACGTCACAAAAACGAAACAAAATGGCTGCCCCCAGTTAGCAGGAATAATCACGTTTTTTTAACTCTAAAATTACTAGTTTTTTCATTTCTTAAAGTGTCAGTATGTGTTGGTGGTCCGGGTATGCATCTTTCCAACACATCAGGCTCATATTGAGTTGATCATCCAATTAAATGTTAAAGGCACAGACCCAAGTTTTAACCCGTGAAAATTAACACTAAGTTTAGTTAATTTACAGACCTTTAACGCATTTGGATAAAGTTACAATTGAGTGAAACCTGAGTCTCTGACTTTGAAATGACGTTAAAGTCCGGACTTTATTAAAGTCTAGACTTTAAGGTTTATAAGCACGGGGCCTGCTTTACAAATTGTTTGTGCTATTTAACTTTAAAAGTGGGATGGTCTTTTTAAATGATATACATATGCATGCATGTATGTATATATGTATATATGTATATATGTATGTATGCATGCATGTATGCATGCATGCATGTATGGATGCATGGATGTATGCATGGATGTATGTATGCATGTATATATGTATGCATGTATGCATGTATGTATGTATGTATTCATATATGTATGCATGTATGTATGTATGTATGTATGTATGTATGTATATATGTATGTATCTGAACGACAAAACCGTAATAAATTACCAGGGCCGTATCTCCGCACAATGCAGAGTAGAATGGCCATTTGTCAAAATAGTGGTTGATTCCATGAATCTCTAACTTAGTGCCTCGTCTATAGGAGGACAGTCAGTCCTAAGGAGATCCGTCACTGGAAATTTCATCCCTTTCATACATATACATAGATGTTCATATGTATAATTATATATGTATGTCATGTATACTGATGTCATTCATGTTACAATCAGGGACATAATATAACTAGGCATTCGAAATGTGTACTCATTCATTTCAACTTATTTTCGTGCTTATAGCCAGTTAAGGTTTAGGCACGCTGTCCTGGGCACACACCTTGGCTATCTGGGCTGTCTGTCCAGGACAGAGCGTTAGTTGTTAGTGGTTAGTGAGAGTCGTTAACATTCGCTCTGCGTGGGAGCCGGTACCGAGCTACGAACCCTGTACCTACCAGTCTTATGTCCGAAACCACCGAGGACAGTAGATGTATACTCAAATGCATGTGTCAATGGCCAAAACGTGTGGGACATTGGTGTAGAGAGCGCCACCACCCCCACCATCCATACAATTACATGAGCTAAAAACATTATTTTCAACAAATACTTTTATTTTCATTTTACAATCTATATATTATATTGCATTTTAGTTCATTGGAATACTGCTGGTTCCTTGTTTTAGTTTAAACCTTACTAAAAGATTCGCGCATCTTCCCCCGACATGGCCTGAAACGTGAGTGGAAAACCTTCCTTTTACTACAAATATTAATTTTTACCAACAGCTTTTATATGCAATGGTTAATTGGAAGATAGCCGTGCAGAGCTAAATCAATCAACAAGTTAATAAAATAAATAATTAATTAATTAATTAATAAGCAAACCACAAAACGAACTACCCAAATAACTATGCAGACCATTTACTCAATTTATTTTTCTCTACACACTAAACTGAACACACATTAATTAATACACCTTTTACACGTGAATGAAACTGTACAAGAAAATGATTATATTAAAATGTATTTTACGTGTGTTAAACTGGGAAATGTTCTATTAAATATATGTTGTCGTCATGGGTAACGACATTCTCGCTGTGGAAAAAGCATTCTCTCCACTGCGAACTGGGTGCTGTTACTATTTTTAGCACATGGCCGTCGATTCTCGTTACCGCATTTCCAGATCCAGGTTTGCGCCGCTGAAAAAGAAAGGCAATACTTTTATCAACACGTCGTATTGAATAGAGTCAGAATTTATCAATATCCAAAGAAAACCAATACCTTTATCCACACGTATTACACAGAGTCAGTATTTATCAACAACCAAACCAAGCGAATACTTTTATCAACATGTCGTATTGCCTAGAGTCAGTATTTATCAACATCCAAAGACAGCTAATACTTTTATCAACACGTCGTATTGCACAGAGTCAGTATGTATTAACATTCAAAGAAATCCAATACTTTTATCAACACGTCGTATTGCATAGTGTCAGTATTTATCAACATCCAAAGAAAACCAATACTTTTATCAACACGTCGTATTGCATAGTGTCAGTATTTATTAACATTCAAAGAAAGCCAATACTTTTATCAACACGTCGTATTGCATAGAGTCAATATTTATCAACATAGAAAGAAAACCAATACGTTTATCAACACGTCGTATTTCATAGAGTCAGTATTTATCAACATCCAAAGACAGCTAATACTTTTATCAACACGTCGTATTGCATAGTCAGTATTTATTAACATTCAAAGAAAGCCAATACTTTTATCAACACGTCGTATTGCATAATGTCAGTATTTATCAACATCCAAAGAAAGCCAATACTTTTATCAACACGTCGTTTGGCATAGAGTCAGTATTTATCAACATCCAAAAAAAAACAATACGTTTATCAACACATCGTATTGCATAGAGTCAGTATTTATCAACATCTAAAGAAAACCAATACTTTTATCAACACGTCGTATTGCATAGTGTCAGTATTTATTAACATTCAAAGAAAGCCAATACTTTTATCAACACGTCGTATTGCATAGAGTCAGTATTTATCAACATCGAAAAAAACCCAATACGTTTATCAACACGTCGTATTGCATAGTGTCAGTATTTATCAACATCCAAAGAAAACCAATACTTTTATCAACACGTCATATTGCATAGTGTCAGTATTTATTAACATTCAAAGAAAGCCAATACTTTTATCAACACGTCGTATTGCATAGAGTCAGTATTTATCAACATCTAAAGAAAACCAATACTTTTATCAACACGTCGTATTGCATAGTGTCAGTATTTATTAACATTCAAAGAAAGCCAATACTTTTATCAACACGTCATATTGCATAGTGTCAGTATTTATTAACATTCAAAGAAAGCCAATACTTTTATCAACACGTCGTATTGCATAGAGTCAGTATTTATCAACATCTAAAGAAAACCAATACTTTTATCAACACGTCGTATTGCATAGTGTCAGTATTTATTAACATTCAAAGAAAGCCAATACTTTTATCAACACGTCGTATTGCATAGAGTCAGTATTTATCAACATCGAAAAAAACCAATACGTTTATCAACACGTCGTATTGCATAGTGTCAGTATTTATCAACATCCAAAGAAAACCAATACTTTTATCAACACGTCATATTGCATAGTGTCAGTATTTATTAACATTCAAAGAAAGCCAATACTTTTATCAACACGTCGTATTGCATAGAGTCAGTATTTATCAACATTGAAAGAAAACCAATACGTTTATCAACACGTCGTATTTCATAGAGTCAGTATTTATCAACATCCAAAGACAGCTAATACTTTTATCAACACGTCGTATTGCATAGTCAGTATTTATTAACATTCAAAGAAAGCCAATACTTTTATCAACACGTCGTATTGCATAATGTCAGTATTTATCAACATCCAAAGAAAGCCAATACTTTTATCAACACGTCGTTTGGCATAGAGTCAGTATTTATCAACATCCAAAGAAAACCAATACGTTTATCAACACGTCGTATTGCATAGAGTCAGTATTTATCAACATCCAAAGAAAACCAATACGTTTATCAACACGTCGTATTGCATAGTGTCAGTATTTATCAACATCCAAAGAAAACCAATACTTTTATCAACACGTCGTATTGCATAGTGTCAGTATTTATTAACATTCAAAGAAAGCCAATACTTTTATCAACACGTCGTATTGCATAGAGTCAGTATTTATCAACATCCAAAGAAAACCAATACGTTTATCAACACGTCGTGTTGCATAGAGTCAGTGTTTATCAACATCTACAGAAAAGCAATACTTTTATCAACACGTCGTATTGCATAGTGTCAGTATTTATCAACATCCAAAGAAAACCAATACTTTTATCCACACGTCGTATTGCATAGTGTCAGTATTTATCAACATCCAAAGAAAAACCAATACTTTTATCAACACGTCGTATTGCATAGTGTCAGTATTTATTAACATTCAAAGAAAGCCAATACTTTTATCAACACGTCGTATTGCATAGTCAGTATTTATCAACATCCAAAGAAAACCAATACTTTTATCAACACGTCGTATTGCATAGTGTCAGTATTTATTAACATTCAAAGAAAGCCAATACTTTTATCAACACGTCGTATTGCATAGCGTCAGTATTTATCAACATCCAAAGAAAACCAATACGTTTATCAACACGTCGTGTTGCATAGAGTCAGTGTTTATCAACATCTACAGAAAAGCAATACTTTTATCAACACGTCGTATTGCATAGTGTCAGTATTTATTAACATTCAAAGAAAGCCAATAATTTTATCAACACGTCGTATTGCATAGAGTCAGTATTTATCAACATCCAAAGAAAACCCATACGTTTATCAACACGTCGTATTGCATAGAGTCAGTGTTTATCAACATCAAAAGAAAACCAATACGTTTATCAACAACGTCGTATTGTATAGTCAGTATTTATCAACATCTACAGAAAAGCAATACTTTTATCAACACGACATATTGCATAGTGTCAGTATTTATTAACATTCAAAGAAAGCCAATACTTTTATCAACACGTCGTATTGCATAGAGTCAGTATTTATTAACATCCAAAGAAAACCAATACGTTTATCAACACGTCGTATTGCACAGAGTCAGTATTTATCAACATCCAAAGAAAACCAATACGTTTATCAGCAACGTCGTATTGTATAGTCAGTATTTATCAACATCTACAGGAAGCCAATACTTTTATCAACATGTCGTATTGCATAGAGTCAGTATTTATCAACATCCAAAGAAAGTCAATATTTTTATCAACACGTCGTGCTGCATAAGGTCAATATTTATCAACATCCAAGTAAAACCATGCATCATCATCATCATCATTATTACGATCATCATCATCATTATCATCATCATAATTATCATCAGCATCGCCATTATCATCATTATCAACCTTCATTATCATCATACTTATTATCATTATCATTATCGGCATCACCATTCTCATAATTATAATCATCATTATTATCATAACAGTCATAGCATGCATTGTATTTCATGCACAGTTGATCTTATTTAGTTCGTCGTCTGCTATTTTGGTGATGTCGTTAAACAAAACTAACTTTAGACTAGTTATTTGGTGATAAGCTGCACGAAAAACAAACGATTGGCTTACTCCATTTTTGACCAATGACGACGGGACATTCTCTGCGCTCCAAGTTTATCTCAGGTCTTCCGTCCGGTTTGTAATTAAACCAAAACAAGGCAGATCCCTGAAGATAACAAAATTATCATTCAAATACAATAATTAATGTTAGATCAATAACAATAGCGTTCTATAAACTATCAAATATAATGACTGGAGCTGGTTCTGGAATATAAATCTAGCAGCTATTGACTATCAACTATGGCCTCGGTGGTGTCGTGGTTAAGCCATCGGACATAAGGCTGGCAGGTACATGGTTCGCAACCCGGTACCGGCTCCCACCCAGAACAGGTTTTAACGAGGAACATCTGTAGGGTTAGGGTGAGGTGGGTTTTAAATGGAGTCAGTTTCATCGTCAATGGATCAGAACAAAAGGGGAAAACGAATACGTGGAGGAATATAATTAGTGGATAACCCTACTGTGTTTTCCGATTTGCGGACGTATATCGGTGGTTTTACTGTCGCAAATTTAGTTTTATTGGCAACAGTAAAACCACCGATATACGTCCGCAAATCAGAAAACACAGTAGGGTTATCCCTATTCTAACTAAACTGTTTGCTGATTGATTTTAAATAGGAAATTGTCACATTTTTAGTAAGAATAAGCATATAATAGGCAGCCCATTAACAGACGATGGGTGGTCGGACAGTTAGCGGCTCGAACACAGATATGTAATTTGACATATTTAATCAGCTCTCGTGATTAGATAACGACTAATAAAGAATAATATGTTCATTTCTGACATTAAAACTTCTCAGTATTTAACGACTTCTGTACGTAATATGAATGATACAGAAATTGTCCTTATGATTCTGTTCTTTGCTTAACCTATGATGTATTTCTGCCAGAAAATTTGCGACCGGTATATCGGTGATTTTACCACCTGAAATATTTAGTATAGATCCAATCAGATTCGTTCTTACAAATGTGTTGAATTAGAATGATCTATAATTAAAAAATATATATATATATATATAATGAAATGAGTCAATAATGTATAATGGAATAAAGTTTCAACAATCAAACAAAACAATTAATTTTATTTCTGCTAAATCCAAGGGTAAATCCACGCGAGGGGACCAAGGAGACATCACCCCCACCCACCCCAACAAAAACTAAACAATTAACAATGCCCTTTTTTAACAATTTGTTTAAAATTTTCATTGAAATGCCCTTTGTCCCGGCTCTTAAATATTTCCTGGGTCCGCCCATGAAGTATATCTTTGAGAGTGTGTCCAGGCACCCCGAAAACATTCCAATGGTACTTACTTTCCGGGGAGCAACTTTGATCCCTAGATTTGGGAAAATCGTGGCACCACCTTCATCAACATCAGTAAGCTGTAAAGAGTAATAAATAACAACCTGTATTGCTGAGTTGCAAACAATAATTATCATCTACGTCGCTGATTTTATGTGTTCACAAAAATTAACCAGTGCTTATCACGGGAACATTTTGATGGGATGTGGTCGCCATATAGGCAACATATCATCATTTGTCGTGTCGTTACTTGCTATAGCAGCTTAATTATAGTCCGGTTTAGAAAATAGTTCCTCATAAAAAAAATACTTCAAAATTCTGATATGCTTTTTGAAATCTTTCTTTGATAATTACACGTAGCTTGACCTCTGTAGTATTTAAATGACCCATTGGTTTGAAGTAACTTGATATATGTAGTACTAACTGATAACAACTGTGTAAGTGGTATGGTGCCACGTGTATAACAGCAACACGAGGCGGTGGTCAGGCACAGGGGCCATTAATTGAAACATTTCGTGATCGACCTATGTTGCTTTTTTACACGGTACTTGTCAGTCGAGAGTACTCCCTAAAATTAGTAGTCGACAGTGTCGTATTTTTCACAGAATATAGTCTGACAAAGAAATTGTATTGAACTGCATGGAGTAATTAATGGTGGTGTGTAACATACATTGGGCTTTCCCCCAAAACATGACCGCCGTGTAGATAGCCAGCCCTCATTAACCAAGGCAATACACACGGCTGCCGTGTATATAGTCTCTTCTATGTTAAATGACAAACATGGCGGCTTCCACTGCCGTTGGATATTTTTTATTTCATCTTTATACGCAAAATTTAGCACAATATATGTACGCTAGTCGACTGGACCTGAGAAAAAAGGATACTTCCCGTCTGGTAAGTACAAAGATGGCAGTCCGCTGTACAAACGAAAAGAGGAGACCCGGTTTTGTTGTAGAACCCACTGGGCTGCGTCCCGCCCTCGTTTAATAAACAAGTGCTCAGAAGTGCTGGAGACAGTGAGAGCCTCTAGCATTGGGAACCCTCATGTCTATTTTTGGTATGCTAGTTAAATGGACGGACGAAGGGCATAGAAATAATTAAACAAGATTTTTCAAATTCGACATAAATAGAACAAAGTATGTATATATACAGTCAAACTTCGTTAACTCGAAGTTGAAGGGGACGACGAAATAGTTCGAGTTTCAGGGAGTTCGAGTGTTCGAAATTCGTACAGTAGACCTCAAAGTGAAACTGCATTGCAGTATTATCATTTCGTTGATATCGGATGTTAGCACATTTCTTCTGTGTATATGATAAAACTAAGTAAATATTAACAGAAACGAGATAAATCCGATCAATTTGACGTACATCTCTATGTACTTTTATTGTATTAATTGACAGTAAAGTATAAAAAAAAAAAAAAAAACTGAAAGCACGTACTTACATATAACCGGAAGTAAGCGATAAATTAAAGTTGATATATTTTTCAAATGTCAAAACAAGGCGGAACGTAACGTTGTAATAAATTAAAATACTGAATGTCGATTAGCACTAAGTACGTTTGTTTACCAAATAAAAAATACACAATATAAATAGCAAAATTAGTGTAAATCACAAAAATCATTTTAAAAACCCTCACTAACATAGCGAGACATAACATAACAAATCAAAACGCTGTATGCCAAATAGCACTAGGTTATGTACTTTTTTGCACTCGTTTAAGAGAAAAAACAAACAGCGTTAATTGTTATTACAACAGTTCTTTGAAGATTACAAGACTATCCGTACTTTGTGTAATGAGGCCCGCTGCCGTGTACAAACACTGACAACCAAATGCAGGCATGTAGGATCATTTCGTTCCGCATAGTCGGCGATCTATTATTCTGTAATTACCGCGTGTATCATCGATAGCCGAGACCAGTCGGGACACTCACGCTTTAAAGTATTACCGGTACAGTTAAAAGGCTCAGTCACTCCACAAACTTCGAGTTTTGGAAGTGCAATATCCCTTAATTTTTTATGGTGGGACCATAAAATTACTTTGAGAGATAGAGTTTTTCGAATGTTCGAAGTTTGAGTGTTCGAAGTCTGTTATTACTAGTTTGTATAGCAGTTCGGCCGGGACCACCGTTTTACTTCGAGAGATCGACGTTTACGAAAGATCGAAGTTTGAGTTATCGAAGGTCGACTGTGTATATATATATATATATATATATATATATATATATATATATATATATATATATATATATATATATATATATACATATATATATATATATACATACATACATACACATGTATATATATATATATATATATATATATATATATATATATATATACATACATACATATATACATACATACATACATACATACATACACATGTATATATATATATATATATATATATATATATATATATATATATATATATATATATATATATATACATATGTATGTATATATATATGTTCCTGTTATCCACTGTGATATGACATTGCTGAACACTTTGACAATTTTTTTTATGCACACACCAATGCCTTGTGTAGATAGACTGATAAAGGGATGGATAGAAAAATAAAAGATTCATAATAAAACAATAACATAAATTAACATTTGCGTGTATGGATGGATAGAAAAGAAAAAAAAACATATGATAATTTGCATGTTTATATATTGTGCGTGTTAACCTCGTCCGCAATCCCAAGATCGGGAGGACACCATCACAAACTTAATATACTTACGTAAATGAAAACAGATGCCATCCTTTGGTCCACATCAACAAGGTGCGGAGGCTGAAAAGTAACAATATTCCGTGACAGACAATATGATACACTAACATTACCTTTATTTATATAGTGGTAAAACACTCGCCTGGTGTGGCTATATCTCGTTCTAGCCAGTGCACCACGAAAGAGAGGGAAGAGAGAGGTGATGAAAGACAGAAGACGGAGGAGAGAGAGAGAGAGAGAGAGAGAGAGAGAGAGAGAGAGAGAGAGAGAGAGAGAGAGAGAGAGAGAGAGAGAGAGAGAGAGAGAGAGAGAGAGAGAGACCACTCTACCTCCGAGGAATATCCTGTACACCTGTGTTATAAGTGCAGTAACTAAACAGTTATGTCGAGGGTATGAACACGAACAATTCAATTCAATTCTCCTTCTTTTTTTTTTTTGCTTTAAGCTACAAGCTTATCAGCACAACATATTTACACAGTACATGTAAATAATAATAAAATATAGAATAATGTGTTACATGTGTAAGTTTTGTTGTTGTATAAAACACATTACTTTTCAATATAATCAGTAACTTCAATACATTTGAACCAATTATGGTATTTTTCACGTGATGATATAAGATTATCAGAATACATTTGATTTATATGTTCATATTAGTAGAAGACTAATAACGCTTTTGTACCCCAAAAAAGACCAAATGTGTGTCAAAAAAGGATATAGTTAACCCATATTTCTTTATTGACTTTGGTCATACTTCTTCGACATTGTATAATAGGGTATATACGGTAGTTATAATACTTACATCAAAACGAGGCTCATACTGTCCTCCAATACCATAATTCAGCACCTGGTTTCAGAAGACAACATGTTTCAATTAAACAATTGAAATAAATTAATGATAATTTGTGATAATTCAAAACGTATTTGTCTGATAATGAACAGTTTAACCAATGTTATACCTTAAAACAAGAGGAGTCTATCCACTGGAGGAGAGTTACGTGTATTAATAATGTTACAATAGATTATACAATAAGATAAACCGTAATGTATATTTTAAAACGATAAGATATTTTCACATTCTTCTTTTAAAAAGAATCTAAGCTTTAATTTACTAGGGCAATAAAAAGGAATCGAGTCACATAAAAATATGTTCTTTTACAGAAAGCTTGTTTTTTGTATATATTTCTGTAAACTGTCACATAATAATAATAATAATAATAATAATAATAAGAAGAAGAAGAAGAAGAAGAAGAAGAAGAACCATTATTTTCTATCATACCACATCTCATTCAAATAGAATTCAGCATCCATGTTAAGTTCACGTCAATAGTGTGGGGGTTTTATTGGTTAAATGAGATGTTCTCAGGCCAAGCAAACGATTTGTGTTGGTCAGGTCTGCTAACGGAGCCTTACAACTTTGAGTGACAGTAAGATTTGAGTTAAATGAGTTAGGCTGTACTCACCTCAGTTTTGAGCGTCCCGCCAATGGTCGGCTTTGCTAGCAGTCCCGTTACCTTGGTAACCATCGAAAATATGTTTGTCGCCTTTTGATTTTCGCTGGACAAGTATGTTCTGTAAATGAGTGAATTTTGTCAGACATTCATAAAATTAACTTATGAACAATAAAAATCCCTATTTCTCGTTGGTGGTTGAAATATGAGTTAAAGTTTGTTTTGTCTAGAGCACATTGATTTAATAATCATCGGATATTGGATGGCAAACATTTGGACTTTAGTATACGAACCTTTTGACTATCCCTCGTAGTTTACAATGAAAAGTCGATCCTGTCCGAAATGATTCCACGTGCAAAATCATTCATGTTTTCATTAATGTGAAATGCAAAGTTCGATTTATACTATCTCGAACCGAATTTGACCCATAAAGCTTGGTTGAACTTTCAATGAAAAACTAGGGTCTGATACATATATTGGTGTATTCAAAAGAGCCAAATAACCTGTCCTTCGCAGAAAACAGATTGTTATGCAAGGTGTCCCTTAAAAGAGGTTCCACTATAGTAATAAAAACTAAATATATAACAACAAGGGCGAAAATGAAGCAGTAAAGATACTCACACTCTCATCCATTCGTCGGATTTCGATGAACTGGCATTGTTGATCTAAAATAAAATTATGTTGCATATTACTACTGCGTGCATGCACAATATGGGACTATGCACTATGGATGTAGCAGTGAAAAAGACCCAAAACGACAATAACACCATACACTCCAAACAACAAACAACAAACACCGACTCACCCACCCACCCTCCTAAAACAATCTAACCAAAGAAACAAACAAAAACAAATTTTAATATTTTTATTAAATGCAATGTATCTGTTCTTGGAATTATTGAATTGATTTTTTTTTTTTTTTTTTTTTTTTTTTAAACAAGTTGTTTTGGTTATCGTCATTATAATTTGTATTACAATTTCTTCAAATAAAAATAAACTACAATAAGAAGGAAATATTTTATTTAACGACGCACTCAACACATTTTATTTTCGGTTATATGTCGTCGGACATATGGTTAGGGACCACACATATATTGAAAGAGGAAACCCGCTGTCGCCACTTCATAAGCTACTCTTTTCGATTAGCAGCAAGGGATCTTTTGTATGCACCGCCCTACAGACAGGATAATACATACCACGGCCTTTGATATACCAGTCGTGGTGCATGAGAAATTTCGCATCCCGCCCCAAACTACAAGGAATTAAAGTATATTTATATCTTGCGCATAACATAGAAAACATAACGTACATAACATTCGGTTTGTATACCATTGGTGTTTATAGTACAAATCGGTGTCCAGGATAAATGTTCCGAATCTGCGCATGCGCTTAAGACGGAATTAATTCTAAATGAAAGAACTGACAGTCACATGATACCATTCCATTTACTCTGATTACCTAAACTAGATATTGTTAAATATAACTGTAAACAAACCTGTTTGGTAGCTTCAAGTTTCACTTGATTTGCTGTCTGGTTGTCAATGACGTAATGAATTAAAGATACGTATGGAGATACGCTCAGTATTTCCTCCTTGTATAACTGGAATATGTCACGTGAACATCTGTAGCGACATCGGTGGTACCATAATAACTTGGACTGGAAAACATAAACGAAAGGAATAGAAAATAATGTGTTTTGTGCATTAAAGTTAAAGTTTATTTTGCTAACGACACCACTAGAGTACATTGATTAAGTAATCATCGGCTATTGCGTGTCAAACATTTGGTAATTCTGACTCGTAGTTAACAAAGGAATCCCGCTACATTTTCCTAATGCAGCAAGGGATCTTTTACATGCACTTTCACACAGACAGGAAAGCACATACCACGGCCTTTGACCAGTTGTCAAAAAAAACACAATCAGTTGAACGGATCCACTGAGGTGGCTCGATCTTGCGACGCAAGCATCTCAGGCAAGCACTCAACCAACTGAGCTAAATCCCGCTCATGTTTTGTGCATTAAAGGGACATTCCTGAGTTTGCTGCAATTTTTAAGATGTCATTGACTAACAGAGACTTTTTAACGATTGTAATTACATATCAAATATATTTTTCTGCGTAAAATATTAGTGGTTGTATATTAAACGTGTTTCTGATCGTTCTAATATTTGTACTAGGTTAAATTCCATTTTATTTCCAAAAAAATTTAAAAAATTCATACGTACGAAATTATTTGAAGACAAAATCCAGTTTGGGCTTCTTACAAATATTAAGACGACCAGAAAAACATTGTATATACAGACACCGATATTCTAAACCAGAAAATATATTTAATATGTAAGTTTAATCGTAGAAATATTTTATTAGTCGGAAACATCTTACTATGCAGAAAACTCAGGAATGTCCCTTTAAGCAATGGTATACGAGCAACTCCAATACCGAAATCTGAAGGCAGTAGTGCGCACGCACACACACACACACACACACACACACACACACACACACACACACACACACACACACACACACGAAACATAGCTTAATACTAACAGTTCTGCCATTGGTGGTACACGTGTCAGTGTTTGCTGTAGTAAAACTGTTTCATATGGCCAGTAATTTAGCCCTACTTTGAACTAGTACCAGCTACTAGTACTATTGAGTTTGAAACATTTGCGGGGTCTTATTAAAAACAGTATTACAATTTTTGTGCGGAACTTTGGTAGTCAAAGATGCCTCCCGTTGTGTCTGAACCGAGCAATTTAAGAGTGAAGGGAGGTAAAATCCATGGTGTCGTGGTTAAGCCATCGGACATAAGGCTGGTAGGTACAGGGTTCGCAGCCCGGTATCGGCTCCTACCCAGAGCGAGACCACTAGACCCTCTTCTCTTCACTAAACACTAACAACTAACACTCTGTCCTGGACAGATAGCCAAGGTAGTTGAGACATGTACCCAGGACAGCGTGCTTGAACCTTAATTGGATATAAGCACGAAAATAAGTTGAAAATGAAATCATTGAAATAATACCGGCCTCTGTGGTGTCGTGGTTAAGCCATCGGACATAAGGCTGATATTTGCTCCCACCCAGAGCGAGTTTTAACGACTTAGTGGGTAGGTGTAAGACCACTACACCCTCTTCCCTCTCTCACTAACCACTAACAACTAACCTACGTTTCTGGACAGACAGCCCACATAGCTGAGGTATATGCCCAGGACGGCGTGCTTGAACCTTTACACAGTGTTTTTGTTTGAGTCTTGAATTTTTATATTGATGTTGATCATCACTTTGTTTGCATTACCATAGTTTGACACCCAGTGGCCGATGTATTTTTCGTGCTGGGGTGTCGTTAAACATGCATTCATTCTTAATTGGACATAAGAACAAAAATAATTAAAATGAAATGAATTATTGAAATGCGAGAAACAGTTTCAGCCACATATGTTATTATTGTTGATTGTGGGATTTGATTTGGTGGTATACACCCTACTGACTAAAAGAAAAGGCTTCACCAACGTGGATTCTCTTAAGGCGACGCCACACGATACGAGTGCCTCGTACGAGAATAGTCGACGGCACAAAAACCGATGAAATTGTAATATTTGTCTTGTCAATCGGATATTATTGTTCGAGTCACTCGTTTCGTGTGGCGTCGGCTATAACCCCGATTTCTTGTCGATGGTTTAAAAATGATAGCAGTAAACCTTGAACTGTGTTTAGATAAAATTGGTTTACAATGAACCGTCCATCATGTCAAAAGTGATTCCACGTACAAAATTATTCAGTTCAAACAGATTTTGAGTGGAAGTCAAAACTGAATAAAATCTGGTTGATTCTTTCCAACCAAATTTAAACCATGAAACGGTTTGAACCACCAACAAGAAGTTAAAGTTTGTTTTTTCTTTAACGACACCATTAGAGCACATTGGTGTATTAATCATCGGCTACTGGATGTATAACATATGTGAATTTTGTAAGGTAGTCTTGAAAAGGAAACCCGCTACATTTGTCCATTAGTACTAAGGGATATTTTATGTGCACTATCCCACAGACATAATAGCACATACCACGGCCTTTGATATACCAGTCGTGGTACACTGGCTGGAACGAGAAATAGCCCAAATGGGTCCACTGACGAGGAACGATCCCAGACCGCCCGCCCATCAGCCCCAAGTTCAGCGAGCAAACGTTTCGCTAACTTTCGCGAACTATGTGATTGGTTCCTGACATGGCCATTTGGTTTACCGTGAAGCACACAAACCAATCTGGCGGACGTTTTTCCGCTCGGTCTGGCTGAACGCAGCCCAGGTGAGCGCTTACCGTTGGACTACAAGAAATCGGGCCAAGATGTACTTACTACTGTTTTGTTGGCGTTGCACATTCGAGTGTAGTTGTTCCACCAATCGGGATTCTTGTACACGTGTACGTTTGGCACTTTTCTGTTTCTGTACTGAATATACAGCATATACATCTCCTTGTCGCTCTCGTCTGTGCCAATACAACAAGCACATACCATAGCATTATAACGGCCGTGTATGTCAAGGCCACAATGACACACCAACTTAAAAACCTACATTTATGGTAGACCATTAAAGGGTGTTGGTAAATTATGCTTTCTTTGGTATAAATATTCCACAATTGCAGAGTTGTAAACTTTAAAAAAATAGATATATCACCTTACCAAAAATGTCACATCACAGGTTATTTTATGTAAATTATAGTATACTGTACATATACTGCATATAGGTTTTATCATTGCATGCATCACATATTTCAAGTATTTGTTTAAAGAGACTGACCTAAGTATGTTCCATTTTAAAACGCTTTCTATCAGTGTCTGTAAATTCAATGTGTTTCCGGTCGTTCTAATGTTTGTAAGTAGCCCAAACTAGACTGAATCGTCCAATAATTTCATACATATATATATATATATATATATATATATATATATATATATATATATATATATAGATATACATGTATATAATATACACATACATATACACATACACATACACATACACACACACACACACACACACACACACATACACACATACATACATATATATATATATATATATATATATATATATATATATATATATATATATATATATATATATATATTTAGATATATATATATATGTATATATATACAAGTTTGACATAATACAAACACTAGGACGATTAGAAACACATTAAGTATACAGTCACTGATATTTTATGCACACAAAAATGTATTTAATATTTTAATATGTAATTTTGGTAATTAAAATTTATATTACGGCTTTTTCACGTCTAACAAAAACGCTATTTCAATACTTAAGTCTATAAAATGTGACATAAAACCCGTTTCCGCCGCTAATGCTAACTGTCTTTTATACATGTATGTACTTTCTCATAGACAAGGAAAGCAGATCGATACCATCAGAACTTAGTGCATTTGGGTATCAGTCGTGGAATACCGGCCATGTCCAGTGTCTACCCCACGACCCAGTATACCATCCAGCACTACCATAGGCGTACGGCCTCCCATTTTTGTAGGGGGCAGGCTGATTTTTGCCCGAATTAAACGAAAATGCCCAAATGTGAATTACACCATTTATTCATATTAGCATTACTGCCAAACAGTATATAGGGCTGCAGATGAATCAGAACGCATTTTTACATGGATTGCAACTAATTTTGTACGATACAATGATGAAAATACATGGTAAAAAGGTCTCGTATTTGCACATTTTGACCGAATATCTCTATCGTTTTTGTCCGAATTTGAGGATTTGCACTTGCACTCCCAGCCTCTCTGTCTCGTACGCCTATGAGCACTACGACTACCGTTTCTCCTTGTCATACGGTATAACTTTTGTTGTGCAGTGTAGATATTGTTTTTGTTGCTTGTTTTAGTTTTAGTTTTTGTGCTTGGTTTAGGTAGGGCTTTTTAAGGAATGTTTGTTTGACAAGACCATCTGAGAATATTGCTTCATCACTGGATAGTAAATGTTAAGCTTACGGTAATAGTGACATCTTAGTTTAAGGTATTGAAGAAAGAAGAAAACCGCCCCGCCATATAAGTTAATTGTATTACTGATTAGCAGCAAGAGATATTTTACCTCCATTTCCCCACAGCCAGAACATCATTTAAATAGGATTTGCATATAGACGCTGTAAAGAAAACTGGTTTGAATCCATGATAACTCGTTGAATCTATCAAGGAGAATTGATCCTACGATACATCGCATCTTTGAATGAACGCTCTAGCTACTAAGCTACATCAACCCATCGATTAATTTTAAATATAAACACATATTTACTAAGATGATGAGCTTTCTCCAACAGGACTTCAGCTTCGTCAAATTTATTTAGCTGCAAAGAGACAAAATAAACTTCAATAAAGAGTACCTCTTTTAAACCTGATTACAAAAGCCATGGTTTACATAGCCCAAAACATGTCTTCACACATACAGTCCTGATTGCAAAAAAATAAAAAATAAAAATAACGAAACAACACATTTTACGGTTATTTGGCGATGGGTATATGGTTATGGGCAATATAAATAATAGTCTACCCGTTTCAATTAGCAGCAGGATTGTACACATCACGGCCTTTGTTATACACTAAATGTGAAGCACTAGCTGAAATAGTCCAATAGTCCGACGGGGATCGATTCTATATTGATCGCGCATCATGCGAGTGTTTTACCACTTGACTACACTCCGCTCCTTTGTTGATACTAGTATAATGTTAATTGTATAAAAGGTATTACTAACAATAATACAAGTAAAATATATTTCTGATGGAAGTCTTCTAATACTAAATACAGCATATCATCTTACAGGCGCGTGTGCTGGTAGATTCGGGTTCGAAGCCCGACCCTCTTGCTCAAAGCGAATTTTCTTTTGTTCTTTTCTTTTTTCGGGGAAGTACGATTCGATCCCATCCCAAACCCCCACTCTCGAAATCTCGTTTGCCAGTCTAAACCACTCTGTGCATAAATCCCAGCACACGCGCCCTTTTCCATGCTCATGCACTATGCTGTAAACGTACCACGTGATACGCTAGGCCTAGCCTGGAATAAGCCGAAGTCGCGGAGAAGGTGCTTTGATTTGGCTGTCTTTCACATTCGTCAACAACCAGCTGCAACCATTCAGATGCTTCGTGGATGAATCCTTTTCGCAGCGATAGAATTCCCATTTCGTACGCGTCGGCAAAACTTAGTGGCTCCCCCTGGTGACCAAACAGATCACCTGTTATCATACGCGTTGCCGAAATGTTGTAGACCCTCTGAATTGTAAGCAAGGCAAGCTTACTGGTCTCGACGTCAAAGAATTCTGGCAGCAAGGTTTTGGAAATATTCAAAAAGTCCACGAACTCTGCCAATAAATTAATGTTGAAACATGTTACGAGGTAATGAGGTACAATAACGTGAATAAATACAAGGTGTTCATAAGAATACAAATACTAACATAATGATAGCATAATAGCTGTTCCTACATATGTTATTCTGAATGATAACGGCAAGATTTCTTTTATATATACCCTTAACCACAAAGAGAATAGCACATATAATATGGCTATTGATATACTAGAGTTCTAGATATTATAAATACTAACCTAATTATAGTATGATAGCTTCCCCCTCATATGTTATTTTGGATGTTAACAGCAATTATTATATATATATATATATATATATATATATAGAGAGAGAGAGAGAGAGAGAGAGAGAGAGAGAGAGAGAGAGAGAGAGAGAGAGAGAGAGAGAGAGAGAGAGAGAGAGAGAGAGAGAGAGAGAGAGAGAGAGAGAGAGAGAGAGAGAGAGAGAGATTTTAAATATATTGTGACGGTACATGCTCTTAATTTCTTTTCGCCTGTGGCGTTATTAATTGTTTTAGAAGACCGTGTGCAGTTTCATTGCACTTAAGCCCAGATGGGCAACTTGTTACGTAATGCCTTCGCGCGATCGGGCATTCTAATACACACCCAGAGCAGGTGTGGAGGCCATGTGGCCAGTAGTTACGTAATACCTCCGCGCGACCGTGGAATCTCTAGCGAACTGGCGACAGCCAGACTGACGATCAGAGAGAAATATACCGACTCTAGAAAAATGGAATATCAGATGATAAGATTCGGTGCCGCGATTTACCCCCAGGCGATATTTCGATTTATAATAAATAGCTAGTGTTTTAGAGTTATGAAGAGAAGCAAAAAGGACAGAACAAGGAAGGCTTCCCGGGAACGTTGTCCGTTTGGACTTTGGTAAATATTTTATTTCTGCTCTGTTGTATAACCTTGATGTGATTGATGTGACTTTTAAATATTTTAATACTGTATTATACCAATATTCTTTAGACAGTGTCTTCGGTCATCTGACGAAGTAAATCGTAGACTTTTGTTCTAACATTATACGAGTATTTGGTAATATAAAGCTTAGCCAGTCATCCTAGAAGACCTAGGTAAACTGTAGGTTATTGTCTTTATTGTGATAGGTACCAGTATTAATTTTGTGTTACAAGGTTACTGAATGAGTAGTTAAGGGTTAATTAAAAATTAACCAGTTAGGAATAGAGTGGTAATTCCTTTATTAATTAACTTCTCCTAGAAGCGTTTCTCTATTATCACACGTGTGGGTGTTGTGTCACGGTGAAGTGATTCGCATATTGTGTAACCTAGACACCTAGAGATTAACTAATTAAGTGATCAGTTCTGGGTTGTTATTATTGTTGTTATTAATTAACTACTACGGCTGTACATTTGTCAGCGTAGGTTAAAACAGATTCCAAAGTGTATTGTGTTTTTGTTGTGTTTTCTAGTGAACTAAACGTGCTATAATAATATATACTTTATATAAGATCGTATCTCTGATCATACCTAGACGAGCCAAAGCGGTTTTGAACTGCCTGTTACAGAGAGATCTAATAGATATACAGTTAGGAGAGATATTTGGATAATCGTGTTTTATTCAGTTACGGGAATTATAGAATCCCCGTGACATATATATACTAGCATTTGATAGTATGATAGGAGACCCGGTGGCCCAACACTGGCTATTCTGATTGCTAAAAACATTATATTTTTATATATAATTTATAATGAACAGAATAACACATACCATGAACTTTGGTATACTAGTCAACAGTAACTACTGTGGATCACCGCCTTAGATCTACTTACGTACCATAAACACTGTTTTACGACTGTTCACCTTTAAATAGTGTTTGTTTTAATGTTGTGAAAATTGTTTATTTATCCATTAAAAAAACAAACAATGATGTACAGGGTGACTGTTAGCGGGCGACAGCAATAAATTTAATATGGTGTGCTAGTATACAAAAATGGATTCTAAGCGTCGGCGAGTACTCGGTATAATGAACACGCTATTGGAATATTGCAATTATGTTCTGGGTCATGCTTATCAGTGCCATTCATTTAATAAGTTTACATGTTTTTCCCTCGGTAAGAAAACATTAATACACTTACAATGACAGTCCCTAGTTTTAAAACTCGATGGCATATTATTCACTATTAGATCCGTGTTTTTAAAAAAAATTGAAATCAGACATAATTTAATTTTATTATTTACATTATCCATTTCCGTACATCAGAAGTGTTTCGAGTCAAACTGGAGTTTCTGATACAAGAAATGCATTTTTATTTATTTTTAAAACCTCATGAACTTCTGAAATGTTATGGTTATGAAAACGAGCTCAAGTCTACGGGTATTTCCCCGTTTCAACGTCACAGACTCTTGTTTGACTTTGTTGTAACTTGATTCAAATGTACTACAGGTTTGTAGATTAACCAAACTTAGTGTCTATGTTCACGAGTTGAAACTAGGGTCTGCGACTTTAAAGTTGACTTACTTTTACCGTAAAATGTACTTTTTAGTTTTTTATTCCAGTTGGTCACAAAATTGTTTAAAATGTGATGAACTGTGGTTGGGTGAGACGCTCTCTTTAAATATTCGTCTTCTGAGAACGATGTGTAGTTTTCTTTGACTTGCTCGAAAAACCTGCAAGAATAATAATTTATTCAGTGTTGATGTGTTAATATCGATTCTCAAAAATGTGAATATGGGTGAATCAATTTGCATGAAATATACACAGGCAATTTACATGAAAAACAGACATCATCATAATCATAATAATTATCGTCGTCATCATCTTCTTCATAATACAATCATAATAATAATCAAAGAGACAGGGACAGACAGTTACAGAGAGAGAGAGATAGAGAGGGGAGGGATAGACAGAAAGAGGGAGAGGGAAGAGCGAGAAAGACACACACACACAGAGAGAGAGAGAGAGAGAGAGAGAGAGAGAGAGAGAGAGAGAGAGAGAGAGAGAGAGAGAGAGAGAGAGGAGGGGGCAGACAGACAGACAGAGACATTCTGATGATATTCAGATATTCTGTTCAATAGTTTTCATGATTAATACTGAATAGTACCAATAAACACTGAATATTAATAAGAAACATACTCTGTTAAATTTCCAATTCTATATTCTGCCAACTCAATGTCTTTTTCATATCCAGATGACCTAAAACAGACAACACACGAACATTTGTTTAATGATTACTGCATAAATATCACAAATAACAGATTGCGGGAGACAGCAGACAATTTAGGTACCGTTAATTATAACATGCGCGGCAGTACCTATTATTCCAGCTATCTTTTTCTTGGAACTTTCACATTTAAAAAAAAAAAAAATGATTTTATTTTTATTTACATCATAACAGGGTTTTTTATCTGTCTCTCTTATTGCCTGCATCTTAAGGTTAACTTCTTATATTTCCCTTAAATCGTCGGCACAACACCAAGACAGAAAGAAAGAAGTGTTTTAGTTAACGACGCACTCAACACATTTTATTTACGGTTATATGGCGTCAGACATATGGTTCAGTACCACACAGATTTTGAGAGGAAACCCGCTGTCGCCACTACATGGGCTACTCTTCCGATAGGCAGCAAAGGATCTTTTATTTGCGCTTCCCACAGGCAGGATAGCACAAACCATGGCCTTTGTTGAACCAGTTATGGATCACTGGTAGGTGCAAGTGGTTTACACCTACCCATTGAGCCTCGCGGAGCACTCACTCAGGGTTTGGAGTCGGTATCTGGATTAAAAATTCCATGCCTCGACTGGGATCCGAACCCAGTACCTACCAGCCTGTAGACCGATGGCCTGCCACGACGCCACCGAGGCCGCTACCAAGACAGAAGTTCATGGGCTAGTGTGATGGTTTTTTTTTGTTTTCATCGTTTGGATGAAGTGGCAAAATTGGCAGCTATGGTGGCAGTACTCATCACGGGTGCGACCGGTGGGGCAGGATATGCTCAGCTTTCGCAAACACCTGATATCATCATTGTTATGACAGTGATTCATATGTACATGTGATCACAGCTGTGCTTATTTTTATTAGCTCTGTCCGGTTCTAGGTTTGATTTGGTAAACTGGTCTGGGAGTGGCAGTCCTCCTAGAGCTTTGCAGGAAGGATGTATTGTCTTGTAAAGGATTTTCTACACCCGTTCGACTCTGCATTGTGCAAAGATACAGTCTTGATCGCGGATAACGGTTAAAACGTTTGTCATTCACATTTACGAATTGTGTTGTGTCGACTACTTTTTTGACACGAAAGATTACAAAAATTAAAACGCTTTTACGTTAACTCAGGCTTTCTAGACGTTTTGAACGTGATGTGCGGTCGATGAATCGATCTCCATCGGTGGGCTATTGGGCTATTTTTCGTTCCAGCCACTGCCAGTGCAACACGACTGGTATATTAAAGGCCGTTGTATGTGCTATCCTGTCTGCGGGATGGTGCATATTAAAAAGCCCTTGCTATTAATAGGAAAATGTAGCGGATTTCCTCTCTAAATCTATACATCAAAATTACCAAATGTTTGACATATAATTATAATATATGTATATATATATAATATTATTATAATAGCCGATGATTAATAAATCAATGTGCTCTGGTGGCGGTGTTAAACAAAACAAACTTTTAACTTTCTATGTAGTTTTAAATTATTATAATATTTTTTATTTTTTATTAACAAAACTGTACAATACTTCAATGTTAAATGGAGAATAATATAGTGGTTTAGTGGACAGCCATCGCTCGTAACGCTGATAGGTAGTGGGTTCGCATTCCGGTACCGGCTCCTACCCAGAGCGAGTTTAACGATCCAATGGTTAGGTGTAAGGCCACTGCACTCACGTCTGTCTCAATAACCACAACCTCTACTACCACCACCCCACCCACCCACACCACACACAGGCTTTCACTGTCCTAAACAGACAGCCCAAGTAGCTAATGTGCGTGCCCAGGACAGCGTGCTTGAACCTTTATTAGATGTAAGCACGGAAATACGTATGAATGAATGAATGAATGAATGAATGAATTTTTAAGTGACGTTGTTTAAAAACTAGACATTAGGCTTACCAAAGAACAGCATACGATTTAAGAAGGGCGGGACGTAGCTCTATGGTAAAGCGCTCACCTGATGCGCGGACGGTCAGGGATCAATCCCCGTTGAGGATCATGTCTGTATGATGGTGCATGTAAAAGATGCCTTGCTACTTATGAAAAAAAAAATGTAGCGGGCTTCCTCTCTCTAGACCATTGTATGTCAAAATTACCAACTGTTTGACATCTAATAGCCAATGATTAATAAATCGATGTACTCTAGTTGTGTCGTTAAACAAAACAAACAAACCAGTGCACCACAATTAGTCAAAGGCCGTGGTATGTGATTTCCTGTCTGAGGAAAAGTGCATTGAAAAGATCCGTTGCTGCTAATTGAAAACTGTAGCGGGTTTCCTCTCTAAGACTTTGTCTGAGTTATCAAATGATTGGCATCTAATAGCCGATGATTAATTAATCAGTATGCTCTAGAGGTGTCGTTAAACAAACAAAAAATTTAAATATGTATATGGATGGTAAATTCAGAATGCTTAAAATGTAATAACAACAATAGACACAATGTACTCAACATAGCAGTTTTATAATTTCTCAATTGCTGGTGTCTTATTTTCAAGTTTGTTGGAATTACGTGTCCACGTGTAACTGAATAATTATTTTAATGAAAGATATAAAACGTGTAGACTGTTATTAACTTAATCGTATCTACTTACTTTCTCAAGTCAACGAGCCGTTTTTCCTCATAGTCAATATAGTTTCCCAATCCATCGAGTATTCTTTTTTCTGCTTTAATAAATGCATGCACATTTGCGCTCGAGTAAATCATATATCCACTAACTACATCTAATATAGTAAGAAGCAGCACAAATCGCAACATTTCTAGCCTAAATATAAAATCTAAAACTATACAAGAGGTGTATTATTGTAAACGTGTATATTTAGTATAGCGTATTATTAGCCTGACACTTTCCATATGTTGACGAATATATGATTTGTTGGATTATGGCTCTGATAATATGATAAGTCAGGCTATGAATAGTCAATGTTAAAAATCAATCATCAGGTTCGAGCACACGAGAACGTTCTGAAGACGGCAACAGTTGGCTCGTATTGATCCCTTGTGCTCTTTTTCTTTCTTACGACCAAACACGACAAAAACAAATATTCGATATATAATTAAAATATTATAAACATTTTTAGCGTATTGTAGTTATTTAAAATAATAAGACGAGCGTGTCTTTCTTTTCTTTTCTTTTCTTTTCTTTTCTTTTCTTTTCTTTTCTTTTCTTTCCTTTCCTTTCCTTTTCTTTCCTGTTTTTTTTTTTTTTTTTTTTTTTTTCTTTATTTTATTATTATATATTTGTTTTAATTCATTTTAAATGCCGATGGTTAAAATATTTGTGCGAATGTCCTTTTGTATTTGTCGCAGAAAGGGTAGTTGAGTGGGTAATGCTCTCGGACAAATATACCTAAGTTTGTTTTTACGAACAATACCTTTGTTTTAAATAACGAAAAATTGACTGAATCTAATGTTCCACTGCGTATCTTTCATTGGTGTTGCAATTTATTGTTTTCACTGAGCGTTGCTCCTTTAAGTAAGCTGGAATTGTTTAAAAGTTCATTGTTTAGTCATTCTTTTCAATGACTGACATTGATATATTTATTTCATGAACCCTGTTTGACATATTGGTTTATATAACTTTTAGTTATTTTATACCTAAAAACTTGACTCCCTAATAAATTGGGGGGGGGGGGGGTCGAGACGTAGATCAGTGGTACAGCGCTCGCCTGATGCGCGGTCGGTTTGGGATTGATCCCCGTCAGTGAGCCTATTGGGCTATTTCTCGCTCCAGCCAGTGTACCACGACTGGTACATCAAAGGCCGTGGTATGTGCTATCCTGTCTATGAGATGGTGCATATAAAAGATCCCTTGCTGCTAATCGAAAAGAGAAAGAAAGAAAGAAATGTTTTATTTAACGACGCACTCAACACATTTTATTTACGGTTATATGGCGTCAGACATATGGTTAAGGACCACACAGATTTTGAGAGGAAACCCGATGTCGCCACTACATCGGCTACTCTTCCGATTAGCAGCAAGGGATATTTTATTTGCGCTTCCCACAGGCAGGATAGCACAAACCATGGCCTTTGTTGAAACAGTTATGGATCAATGGTCAGTGCAAGTGGTTTACACCTACCCATTGAGCCTTGCGGAGCACTCACTAGGGGTTTGGAGTCGGTATCTGGATTAAAACTCCCATGCCTCGACTGGGATCCGAACCCAGTACCTACCAGCCTGTAGATCGATGGCCTGCCATTACGCCACCGAGGCCGGTAAATCGAAAAGAGTAGCCCATGAAGTCGCAACAGCCGGCGGGTTTCCTGTCTCAATATCTGTGTGTCCTTAGCCATATGTCCGACGCCATATAACCGTAAATAAAATGTATTTAGTGCGTTGTTAAATAAAACATTTCCTTCATTCATTCCTTCCTTCCCTGCAAAATAAATCTCATATCAAATTATGTCATGATTTTGTTTGTTTATTTATTTGTTCTTTTTTTTCATTTTTTTTATGTACCGTAACTTAGACGTTTATGATACTAAGTAGCATACATATTTAAGTTTCCAAAATCAGAATATGCATTTAATCGATTATTAATCGATAATTATTAATCAATCAACGATTCTAAAATATCGAACTTGAAGGGGGTGGGGAAAGGTAAAATTTTGTCACAAAAACAATATTTAATATAGATTCATTACCAGTTCTAGTCTAAAACAAAACATAAAAATTAAACTTAAATAACCTGCTATTTTAATGCCGGTAACAACTATTTAAAGTCCGTCAGCCAGTGCACCACGACTAGTATATAAAAGGTCGTGGTATGTGCTATCCTGTCTGTGGGATGGTGCATATAAAAGATCTCTTGCTACTAATGGAAAAAGAAATGTAGTGGGTGTCCTCTATGACTGTGTCAAAATGACCATATGATTGACATCCAATAGCCGATGATTAATAAATCAATGTGCTCTAGTGGTGTCGTTAAACAACAAACTTTTTTTTGGAACTATTTAAAGTTGCCCGTAATTTAGCCCAAGTATTCTGATGGTAAGAGAGCTAGACGGACATGTGGACAGTTATGCGCTCATTACCGCCAGAGAACAATGCATATCAACAAAACTGCGCATTCTGTGCCTATCAAACGGTAGTCAAAGATTCCTGCTCTAATACAACAACAAACATAGTGGTCCAAGAGCTGCGGGGGGGGGGGGGGGGGGGGGGGGGGTATTTAACCAAAAAGGTCAAAAAGGTCTGAGGGTATTTTTGAATACCCTCATATATGTAGTTTATGGAATAGGGTTTTTCAGTTGCCAAATCTATTCCGATTTTTTTAAATGTTGACGTTTTTAATAACATGTGTTTGATTTTGAGTTTGAGACATTTTATTGATCAAAACAGAATCAAAAGGATTGCACAACAGGCAGAGCCTATATAAGTGCTCTCCTAAACAAGATGGACATCAGATAATATTCATAATCATATATATATATAAAACATAATAACAATGTCCAATGGCATGTGTTGATGTCTCATTGGGCTGTTTCTCGATTCAACAACCATTACACCACGACTGCTGTCTGTTGGATGATGCGTATAAAAGATCCCTTAAAATTGCTACTAATGAAAAAATGTAGCGGGTTTCCTTTCTAAGACAATATGTCAAAATTGCCAAATGTTTGACATCCAATAACCGATGATAAATAAACAAATGTGGTGTCGTTGAACAAACACAAACTTTTAAACTAAAGCACTGGCGTAGCTGGAGGGAGGGGCATGGAGCCATGTTCTAAAATTACATCCCTTATCCCCCCCCCCCCCACACACACACATACACCCCACTACCACGTTAATCAGTTTATATTTTCCTGTTGCCCCATAATAAAACCAATAACGATTTAAAATGTGTGGGGGTTTAGTTTGTAAGTTTTTAAACAGTTCATCTACCCTGTGCAGTTACGAAAGCACGTGACGAATGTGCCTAAAATGATATGACTATTATGAGCACGCAATTAATGATGTAATATAGTCCAGATAGCTGAAGTGAGTATCAGAGTTGATGAATTTAACATTGGTTCTTTTAAGAAACGAATATCTATGACATGAGACCATATGAAACCTCTACAGTCTTGCCAGTTAAAAAAAGACTATTAATAACAAGACTGCACAAATCGTGAACTCTCGGAAAATCACGAACACTTGTCGCGTGATTAAATATGGACGATAAGGAAACAACTGAGATGTAGATAATTCGAAATGTTGTTTTGGTTAACATAATTTGTTCCCAACCATTTCTAAAATGGGAGGAAAGGACTCAAAGCTAGCATTTATTTCTTATGAAGATGCTGTAAAGCGAGGTACTATTACGTTAGTCTGTATAGTTTATTAAAATAAATAAACAGTTTATCGGTCGCTGTCAAATGTTTTAATATTCTTTTACGGATATGGATTTTGCAATATTGTTTGATATTTACGCAATACATTGGGGAAGGGCAGTGTTAAAACTATTTATGAGGATACACTGCACTCTCTGCATTTGATGACATATTAGTAAATAAACTGGAATGTAATTAACAATACATTGAAAAACAGAACATAGACTAATTTTTTCTCTCATTTCTCATTTTCTGTCTTGTGTAATTTGTCAATTTTTACACCTCTCAGCGTTATTAATATTTGTAGTATGGAATATGTTGATGATTGCTTATGAACTCAAAAAATATTGAAGTGTTTTAAAAGGTTAAAAATTAAAGGAGGGTGGCACCTAGATGTGACAACAAACTTTTACATAGGGTTATTAGGGGTCCGACTATTTACCCCTAAGAGACCCCAAGACACCCCAAGCACGCCTTGGTCCATAAAGTAAGCACTTTGATGACATGGAAGCGCCTTAAATCAATTGCTGCTACGCCTTGATTTGAAGTGCTTTAAAAAAACAATTATCACAAGTATGAGCGTGGCAGTTGATTACCTCTTGCAAACAACTTGTGTACCAGTATATCAAGCACACCTAATCACTATGACAGGTAAAACACATCCTAAATGCCTAACAATGGACCAGTCGTTTTCTCACAATTGGTGTTTGGTAATTTTACCACATCTATTGGGACCACTAAACCACCAGGAAGGTGTTTACGCTTGGCGGGATTCCCGTGCCGAGCAATCAAGCTTACAGAATCAATTGTACCATTTCAATGAATAAACGATAGGTGAAGCACTTTTTAAAAGTACAGTTAAGTTAGCATGCAATCAGTCATTTTTATCCTGACACCCACTTCCCAAAACACACACACTGAAAACATCGATCTGTATATGTCTGCTCATTCGACATCAAAGGAAACAGACTTCGGTGAATACAAAAACTTTGATAAAAACTGAGTTATTATATTCATGAATACCAGTCTTTTTTTATTATGTCCAATACCGGTCTTTCTCTCTTCTTTTCTTTTTTTTGTCTGTTTGATATACAAGAAAAGTTATATTTTATTTCAGCAATAAAAACATTTATTTTATTTTTTATCACGTTGGCAGTACTCGCCTGAAAAAAAGAAACTTATTTGGTGCCAAATATATCACGTGATTAGAACTGTCATTCTGTCTTTTGTGCTCATTCACTGTCGTCTGATATTTTGTCATCATTTGTAGATTTAATTTGTAACTGATTATTTTTACTTCCTGTCATTTGTTTATTCAGTAATTCTTAATAAAAGATTAGAAACTATTATTTTAGGGATATGACTGCTTATACCCCCCCCCCAACACACCACACGCACACACACGGAAGTTGTCTTTAGCATTACAACTAGTATATATCTTGGGTGCCAAATAATATTTACACCGCCTTTATAAAAACGAAAGCCAGCCAGCGATATCAAAGTGATCAATTCGATTAAACAAAATAGAAAATAAAAAGGTCAGAACAGTGTTATCCTACATATGGCGATCATATTTTTAAAAAAACACCAACAGATATTTGATATAACTTGAAATTTTTATTAAAATATAATGTTAAAACTAATCGATTCACCAAAATGAATGCCTGTGAATGACAGACTGACATTATCTCCTGTTCAGTTACATAAAATACATCGTACCAATCTTTTTTGTACCAGATACTGAGGGTCTAAATAAAGAGTAGGCTATCCATAGTCAACTAACACAAACGATATACGGTAACCAAGCTTTCAAATGTCTTTAGTGGATTTTTTTTTCTTCTGATTTACTTGGAAGGACGAGGGAGGATTGAAGGGGGGTGCTTGTTGGAGTCGCCCAGCCGCCCACCTTTAATTTTCACCCAACGAGAACACTGCCGGGTTTTAAAAGAATGCTGACATAATAAACATAAAATAATAATAATAATAATAATAATTCATAATATAAATTAAATAAAAATAATTAAAGAAATATAAAATAAATAATATAATAATTTTAATTTAAAAATAAAATAAAATATGATTAGCTGGATTGAAGGCAAACACTTAATTGTTTTTAACCCACTACTTCACTTATTCTGGCTTGATGCTAAAAATGTAAGTGCCTTAAACAAATCCTGGGGAAAGGCCTGCCAAGACTCCACCAATATTTTTTAAAAGTCGATTATCTCCCTTAGCAATCGGTTGTCATTAAGGCTTAAAATTAATTCCTTTACTTCATTTTCCACTAAATATTTTATAAATAGTACATTTTAATTCTTTTTTTGAAATATTTATGGAGTCTTGGGGTGTCTTGGTGGTGTTTTGGGATATCTTGGGGTGTCTTGGGGCAAATAGTCAGACCGACAACATAGCACTGACTTTGACATGAGTCAGTTAGTCCAAAGGGACGTAGAAAGTGAGGTTCTTTCTACGTCCGAATATTGTTACATACGCTATATATAGCTGGTATTCAAAACTTGTGGCACCATGTTTCAACCGTTTCTCAACCAAAATAGTGCAGCAAATGGACACACAAACCAAAAATATATAACCTACCATATTCACTAAATCCCAATTGAAATACTTGTATCATTATTAACAAAATAAATCTTCCAACAACAACATAAAAAATTGCCCCACCATTTTAAATTTGCTAAATAGAGGGAAGTAACTCACCCTGCACATTAAGGAAAATATTGAAGTAATGTGCGCCCTGCACTAGGTCTTCAGTCTGTGCTATGAGGACGAGTAGTTTCTCCCTAGGTAAAACTGTTTTGAACCCTGCATTGTTTCACCCTTAGTCCAGTTACCCTGGGTTGGTTCACCCTAAATCTTATTTATATTGAGCCGTTTTGCCCACCAAAATAAATATATTTATTATAGTTTTGAAGTCTTTTTTTTTTTTTTTTTTTTTTTCTTCATTATTCATTGCCAAATATTACTAATTTAGGTAATTTTCTGTCTTTGGATATTAATGCCATATCAGTTGTTTATTTTCTGCGTTTGAACCTCAGCCGGTTCAAGCTGGGCGAAATCGCCGTATGTTGTATATTTAATAAAAACCACAGCATATCAGTAGTATGCAGTGTGACTGTTCATAAATTAAATGATTAATGTTGTGAATAAAAATTATTGTCTGTATATTATCAAAGGCCTGTTTATACATAGTTTGTGTATATCATATATGGCTTGAGTAAATGAGTAAAAAAAAAAAAAAATAGCATTATTTTTTTATTTCTAAAAATAAACATGCAATATAGACCGCAATGTGTGAAATATAAAAATCAATGGATGTATAGAGGTTATTACCAGAGTGTTTTTTGGTATCATCAATATCATATATACTGAACAAAAAAAGAAACTTCCGATTTGTACATATAGTATTTGTTGTGTTAAAGAATTAATTGTGTAATGAAATTATATAGGTAGTATTAGCCTTGAGCTGTATTATCAGGATTCATAAATTTTATCGATTATTTTTGCACTGTTAATTGTCGGCAACGTGAAATTCAATTTGCACGTGCATGCATGGTTCGACATGTCCCGTGTAGTATTCGGTCAATTTGTTTTACTTGTCTTACTGACATTGTTGTCAAGTGAACGAAAATGCTTCAAAATTTGTAAAAAAAAATTAACGTTTTTTACATTGTAGCATTTTTAGTATGCCAAGAATACCCAATAATTTACGCGAATGGGCGATTAGTATGCTTGATGCTGGCATGTCGACAGAAGACGTTGCAAGGCATGTTGGGAGTTCTAGTCGAGCGATACGAAATCAAGACCGCTATATCATGAACACGCATTTGTGCAATCGATTCCAAACTGCCACTGCTACTGATGCTAACATACCTGGGCTTCATAATAACAGTGGGCAAGCTGTTCGTAATCGTCTGCGGGAGAACGGTTTACATGCACGACGTCCTTACGTCGGATGCGTTTTAACGCAACGTCATCGTCTAACTCGTCTTAATTGGGCACGTGTACACACTCGTTGGATACGGCGACGCTGGAATACCGTTCTTTTTTCGGATGAATCCAGATTTTCTTTACAACGTGGTGTTGGCAGGGTGCGCGTCTACCGTAGGAGAAATGAACGCTATGCTGACTGTTGTGTTCTTGAACGAGATCGTTTCGGGGGTGGGGGTTCTGTCATGGTCTGGGCAGCCATTGCCCATGGTTATCGTTCACCACTAGTCGTCACTGATGGCAATTTAAATGCTCAACGTTACCGCGATGACATTCTCGCTCATCACGTCATTCCTCTGTTCTATAATAACCCCAACATCTCGATTTTTCAGCATGATAATGCCACCTCTCATACAGCTAGAGACACTGTAAATTTTCTTAGGACAAATAACATTGATTTCATTGATGACTGGCCCGCTAAAAGTCCTGATCTCAACCCCATCGAGCATGTCTGGGATAGTCTGGACAGACGATTGAGGCGTCGTCCCAACCCACCCGCTAACGTCAACGAACTTCGTCAAGCGCTCATTCAGGAATGGAACAATATTCCACAGGCAGAAATCAACACTTTAGTCAATTCTATGCGCCTGCGATGCACTGCAGTGGTCAATTCAAGAGGTGGTCATACCCGTTATTAAGTGGGGTTTTTTTTTTTTTTAACCCCTACCACACTTGGTCAAAATTTCTCCCAGTTTCTGTTAACCTATGGCCATGATTTTTACACCAAAAAATGCATCATGGAACACTCTTTAAACGCATATATAACAATTATTCCCCCAGTTTGTTTTCATCAAGTTATGTTCAAGCAAAGTTAGCGGAAGTTTCTTATTTTGTTCAGTATATTAGGAATAAAAATTGTATATTATACATTATTTTTATTCCTAATATATGATGTTGACGATACCGAAATACACGAGGGTAATAATCTCTTTATCATATAAGCTCAAGCTTAATACAACGTGTTTTTGTAAACTGTACACGCAACTTTAATTCCAGTCCACCATTACTAGATATTCAAATGACGTAAGAATATGTGGCGCGGTGTATTTTTGAATGGAAATGACGTCATTTTGGATGTCCTTACATCAAAATAAAGTTATGCCATTGAAATGTTTTTATTTGATGACTATGAATGCATACGTCAGTCATGGAGTGTCACCCAAGTACATTTGCTTAAATATCAATAAACCTAGTGCCGAGACCTCGACTAATTTACATCTAATTTGCAAAATTATCAAATTCTTAAAGTATGTGATCTGAAAAATATCACATACTTTGATTGCACTGAAAATGTAAGATATTATATGATAAATAAATAAATATATATATATATATATATACAGGATACATCAATGAATAAATGTACTTTATTAACAAAATAAAAATTACTGGTACGGCAAAACGAAACATGGGCCGAAACGACTCAGTTAGAGGTACGAATCGACCCTGGTGGAATTTACAAACCCACTAGCTCTGTGGCTAGTGACTTTTTAAAAAATGTGTCATACCCTGTATTTAGTTAGTTACAATCGGAACAACTCGTCACATTCCGCTATGCTATGTTTCGCAGAAAGATTTTGTTTACAAACCTGAGGTTTTCCAAAGTTACATTGTGTTGGAACATTTTCATTTCTTACGGAATATACCGAGTCTACTATACCAAATACCCAGTCGTCACTGTGAATGATGTCAACAGATTGCTGTCACCTTAGTATTTTTTTTAATTCCTCGTCATAAAAGCACCTTATTCATTCCAAGACCGAGCCTTGGTAAAACATTCCAGATGTTTGATTGTGTGGCAACATAATAATTATAATTTAATTACAACAGTTTGTAATAAAACTAAAAAAGTTCTGTTTCCTTCTTTTGTGTTGTTATTATTGTTTGTATGATATGATAACATGTTGTTGCAGTGCAATTTAAGTAAGTTCTTTTTTTAACGATATTCAGTCTTGAGTTAAAGTTCATCAGGAAGCTAGTACAGGTTGAGATATACATGTGTATGACCTTCCAATAAGGTTATGTCAGAAAAAATTTGCATGCAAAAAAAATAGAAGTATGCCTGGAATAGAGGCTGGGTCTTGGAGTGTCATGAAAAAAACATAGAAGCCTAGGTTTCTATGCAAGCAGTTGATTGCTCACCCGAGGTGCTTGTGTTGCAGGATCAAACCACCTCAGTGGATCCATTCAACTGGTTGAGTTTTTTCTAGTTCAAATCAGTGCACCACAACTGGTCAAAGGCCGTGGTATGTGCTTTTCTATCTGTGAGAAAATGCATATAAAAGATCCCTTGGTAGATTAGGAAAAATGTAGCGGGCTTACTTTGTTGACTACGAATCAGAATTACCAAATGTTTGACATGCAATAGGCGATGTTTAATTAATCAATGTGTTCTGGTGGTGTCATTAAACTAGACTAACTTCTTCTATTCAAGCATTTATGGTATCTTCATTTCTTCTGGTAAAATTAATAGTACTGTTTGCGTTTTCCTCTAAATGTATTATGGCTAGAATGTGTGTTATTTTTCAGTGAGTGAAAATGAATGTAAACGTCTCAAGGAAGCCTTCAAGCGAGCGTCCACCCTGAATGGACTTATGACAGAGAGTCTCTTTATCAGAGAGGTCTTATGGGATGGTGTACCTCCAAAACTTGCACAGGTATAAGTCATGGGTTAATACAGTAATTATTGTAATTTGGATGTATTTTCAGTGGGGGTTTTTCTTCATAATATTGAAATACTGTAGATCCTGAAATTAATGCGATCATAATATTAATTCGAAAAATGCGAGTTCATATTATTCGCATTAATAATATGACACATTTATTTCTATGTTTTGTCTATGTATCCCACGTTATTAAAACAAAACAAACCAAGATTAAAATTCTAACATATAACACAACTGGAAAACAATTCATTGTAGGCAAGTCTTGACTAATCGTTGACTAGTCCAGCAAGCTATGTGTCACACTTTTAAAACAAAGATTAAAATTCTAATACATTTATAAAACAACTGGAGCACAATTCATTGTAGACGAGACATACTAATTGTACAATAATCTAACAAGATGCCAGCCACGCGTGATGATTGCAGGGTGTTTGGCCATCCTATCAAAAGCCGACACGATACATCGCGTGTGAATGGGTTTTATCACGCTAATCCTGAGGTCGACCGTTTCTTTGATTTCACTCAAGTTCACTGCAACTTAGTTGGGTGAATTGTTCTTTTGTTATGACTTTGAAATATGTCTACATTCTTAGGAAGACGCAGTTGTAATGGTACATATATGCTAATGTTTAACCAGATTTATGTAACCATACCCGTTACGTAATTGAACTCTGCAAAATATGCTTGGAGTTGATCTCACCACAAAGGACTAAACAGGTTAACTGATGTGTACGCAGATATGTTAGTAAGTTGATCTCATTGAAGACAACTGTAACTTGGATTGAACCAAAAAGTACACGGACATGTGTTGCTAGGAAGGTAATATTTCAAAGGGAGGCCACTCGCATTACTTTCATGTCGCATTTTAGTCTGCCCACTGTCACTCGCATTAATTTAGGAACGCGTTAATTTCAAGATCTACAGTAGCCTTTATTAGAAATGAAAACATACATAATGTCATCTGATATCTGACTACAATGTGTCTGGTTTTATACTCTCGCCCTGTATAGTTCTTGTCTATTAAGTCATGCCATTTGGGATTTCCCCCCTTTTTAAAGTAATATGCCACGTTCCAAGTCTCACATTAAGATGTGTAGACAGTCAAGTAGCTAAGAAATTTTAAGTATATCCAATTTTTTGTAACATTTTACCTTAAAAATTTATTGTTTATTTTGATGTACTATTGAGTGACATCAGTAAAAATGTGAGGTCACACATCAATCATTTTTCTATGGAAGCATATAAGGGCGCTAAAATTTTAAAACATAAACAAAGTACACAAGTAGATCAATAGAGTTTTGCTTTTAAAATATGACTATTACTACAATATATATAGTTAGTATTATGTTTGAATAAATATTAAAAGAATACTTAGATAAAAAATTAAAAATAGAAATAACCAAAGCTATATTTAAAAAAAAGAAATTTGTCCCACCTTATGTTGCAAGCAATATTTTAAACACCATGCAACAATCCCAGTGTTTCTGCCAGAAAGAAATTTTTGGGTATGGTGCAATGAAATTGAATGCAACCACATTCAACAGGGAGTATGGGGGGCCTCCTCTAGAATGAATATGGGTCAAGTTTAGGGTTAGGGTTAAGAAAATCATACAGTAATGATAATAGTAATTAATTTTGTGAAAAAGTTAACTTTAAAAAAATTAAATTTGGGTATGACGCCATACCCGTTTTACCCTCTGGCAGAAACCCTGAATCCGCTGACCGCAAAATCAATGAAAATAATTATAATCTCGAATCACCAGAAACCCATGCTAAATTTACCTTATTATACATGTGGTTAACCTTTAAGGAAAAAATAAAAGTGATCAAATGGTTCTGTCACCCATAAACCGGCCTCGGTGGTGTCGTGGCAAGCCATCGGTCTACAGGCTGGTAGGTACTGGGTTCAGAACCAAGTCGAGGCATGGGATTTGTAATCCAGATACCGACTCCAAACCCTGAGTGAGTGCTCCGCAAGGCTCAATGGGTAGGTGTAAACCACTTGCACTGACCATTGATCCATAACTGTTTCAACAAAGGCCATGGTTTGTGCTATCCTGCCTGTTGGAAGCGCAAATAAAAGATCCCTTGCTGCTAATCGGAAGAGTAGCCCATGTAGTGGCGACAGCGGGTTTCCTCTTAGAATCTGTGTGGTCCTTAACCATATGTCTGACACCATATAACCGTAAATAAAATGTGTTGAGTGTGTCGTTAAATAAAACATTTCTTTCTTTCTTTCCTAGAAGTGAATATGTGAACCATAACATGTGTCACAATTAGGAACTATAGTGGACCGTGGTGAGTGAACTCTCACCCGGAAGTGCTCTGTGTAGTGAGACCTTAACGTTTAAGGAAAAAATAAGTCATCAATTGGTTCTGTTACCCATAATTGCACCCCACCATGCCATTATGACATTATATTAATTATTTTCATATTTCTGATTACTAGATGTATATTTTACCTGACAAATATTTACTGAAATGTACTTTTGTTTATTTTAGCTAATTTACCAAGGATGTGGTGGCAGCAACAAAGGTCTTTCCTTCAAAGATCTTGTCTGTGGACTCGTCGTTTTGACTAAAGGAACACGGGAAGAAAAAATCAAACGTAACTTTCAGTTATCAATTACTGTGAAACCTGTCTAAATCAGACCTTGAAGAAACCGGAATCCTGTCAAAACTGGCTAAGTTTCATTGTCCTTAATTTTCTAAATTCTAAAATGTGACGCTCTAAACACCGATGGCGGGACATAACCCAGTGGTAGAGCGCTCGCTTGATGCATGGTCGGTCTGGGATCGATCCCCGTTGGTGAGCCCATTGGGCTATTTCTCATTCCAGCCAGTGCGCCACGACTGGTATATCAAAGGCCGAGGTATGTACTACCCTGTCTGTGGGATGGTACATATAAAAGATCCTTTGCTGCTAATCGAAAAGAGTAGCCCATGCAGTGGCGACAGCGGGTTTCTTTCCTCGATCTGTGTGGTCCTTAACCATATGTCTGACGCCACATAACCATAAATAAAGTGTACTGAGTGCGTCATTAAATAAAACATTTCTTTCTTTTTCTTTCTCTAAACACTGGATCCTGTTTAAATTGGATCCTGTCTAAATCGGATAAATATTAGGTCCCAACTGTAATCTGGTTTAGACAAGTTTCACTGTTATTTCCAATCTTAGTATCTTTTTGTTAAATATACAGTCCGGTAGTATATGTTATTATGATTGTTGTTATACCCAAAGTCTTTTACCCCATTCCAACCATTGCTGTATCACTGTATATCAAAGGCTGTGATATATATGCTTGTGTGGAAATTATACAAAAAGAATACATTTAGTGACTTGAATACATGTGATTAATAAGTACATACAGATGTGAAATAAGTAATTTTAAAATTTAGATTTCTCCCAGTCCTAACTAGGTATTTTGATGCAATCTTAGCACTACGAGATGATTAAACCATTGTAGGCAATGATGTCACTACAGCACGTGCTATAGTGACATCATAGCTTAAATGGTTTTATGATTTCGTAGAGGTAAGATTGCTTAGAAAATATGGGCCCTGGTCATTAGTTGTCAACGATTTACAGTAACTTTAAATATAGGATAAACTTATATAAAGGTAGATTACTTCCTGCACCTGTATGAAGAAGTATAACTCATGTTATCAATTGTAATGTGTTGCTGTTTGCAGTGATCTTTGGGATGTATGCTGATGAGAGTTACAGTTATGTTCAGAAGGACGAGATGGATCGACGCGTGCTGGAGACTGAGGGGCAGGTGTCGCCCGCACTCTCCACGCTCTTCAGGGAGGTTAGTTTACTGTTTTATGAAACATCTTAGAATCATTGCATACAATATGTGGGGACTCTGTATTATATGTGGTGAGAGCTATGATGACAGTGTGTTTAGAAAAAACAGTGTATGGAATATGTACAGGATATTTCATGTTTTTTACAAATATAATTTAATCGATATTACAAATATGTAAACCTTTGTTTGACATTCAGTAGCCAATGTGTTGGAATGTGATGAAACATTCATTGATTCAAATGCAATTTATATCTCATCAAGTAAAGTTTTCAGTTTTTATAACAGGAGTTGCTCTTGTGCAATATGTCTGATACGAAAGTACACACTGACCTGGACAGATAGCTCAGATAACCAAGGTTTGTACCCAGAACAGCATGTTTGAACGTTAATTGAACATAAGCATGTTAATACATTTTTAAATAAGTCTGTAGATCTAGTCCAAGTAGCAACAACATGTTTCTTCTCTCTAACACTAGATCAAATGTTGTAAACTTCAATCTAGTTGATAACCAATGGCAGCTGATTAAAACATGCTGGGGTGACATTCCCTTCGTTGAACATTTTCAAATATTTTTCTTTATTTGTAGAGCGATCAAGTGAACTTTGAGACCTTCTACCAGTGGGTTCGCATTCATCCTGATGCAACAATAATAACAAGATGGCTGCTAATGGAACAGAGTGCGATATCGCTGTCAAACGACATGGAGACACCCACTTTTTATCAGACTCTGGCAGGGGTTACACACTGTAAGTTACAAGGGATTTATCCATGATTTTGTACTATGGTCCCATGTCTGATGGGTTTGGGAAAATATGCATACTTGGGATATATTTTTTTCAGACCACTGAATGATGCAGTATACCCCTGTTAAATTCATTTTATTGCAACATGAATATATTAAAAATATATATAGGGAATTTTTAGGATAGAAATTGGGAATTTTCAGTGCCACTTTCTTTTGGGAAGGGGCCAATCTTTGGAACCACAGGAGATGCCTTGGTTACTTTATAAAAAAAAAATTAAAATCACATTAATTTTAATTTTACACAGCAAGCTATTGTGTAGAGTTAGTGTTGGGGCCATGCTGGTATTACACTTGCAAATAGCTATGAGGCTGTACAAAAAAAGTTGCTCCAAGTAGGTAAATAAAACATTTTGTGTGAAAATGTGAAAAATTATAGGCTGTTAAATTATATTTGTCCATTTGTAATCACTCTAGTGTTCATATATATATATATATAGATATAGATATAGATATATATATAGATATAGATATAGATATAGATATAGATATAGATATAGATATATATATATATATATATATATATATATATATATACACACACCCATACACACACACACACACACACACACACACACACACACAAAGCTAGAGTTTATTCAAGAAATAGTACTCAGTTCAGTTAGCTGTGTGCAGATTACCAGTATGTCATCTGAAAATCTTCCCATCTGTTCAATCTGTTCATTTAATTTCATGTTAAATTTCTCAAAACTGAATATGGCTGCATATGTGCTAATGATACGATACTAAATCTCTAAATACTGGTCTTACATTATATGCAAGATTAATTGTCAGTTTGAAAAGCCGGGTATCAGATTCATTTAACACCATGTAATCTGTGAATTGGTGTCTACTGATCATAAAATATAAGTGATATAATTTTATAATGTTGTGGTGACATAAAGAATTACACCTTTGATACTCTTTAGTTGTAAATTATAGAAATAAAATATAATTATGTACATGACTGTATGTTTGTTATTTTCAGTGGAAGAAACCGACATAATTGAACTCGAGAAAAGATACTGGATTCTGAAAGCCCAGTCTAAGAGTGGAAGATTTGATCAAGAAACCTTTAAGTCATTTGTAACTCCCCCATTACCTGATGTTCTTACTGAAGGTAAGTAACAGAATTATCAAATGTTGCATCCTCTATTACAACATGTACATATATTTCACGTTTCAATGTTTGTTATTGTTCTAAATAGTATGTCAGATATATGTAAAGAAAGATACAATACAGTAAAGTACTCTTATAATGAACCCAGAAGGGACCATGATCGTTAGTTCCTTATAGCAGCAGTTCGTTGTGCACATTTGCATAAGTTGGTTATCAATGTATAGGGAGATAAAAGGGGATCAGTTTGTTCTATGCAGTAGTTCATTATAAGTGTACTTTACTCTGTATACAAAATTTAACACACCCATCAAAACAAAATATAAAAAACTCCACCAAAAACCAAAATCTTCAGAAATTTCCATCCCAAACATTGATACCCCTCCCTCTACAACTACCCAGACCAGACACAAATATAAGTGATCTTGAAAAGAAATGATTTTAACATATGCTTGTATTTCATAATGTTCTATCATATTTGCAGGTCTTTTCCTTGCCTTTGATGAAAACCGAGACAATCACATAGATTTCAAAGAAATGGCGTGTGGTATCTCAGCGTGTTGTCGGGGTCCTTCAACAGAAAGGCAGAAATGTTAGTAGATAGTAATACCGCCTATGTTAATTATTAGTCAGTTTCTGTCAATATGAAAAATGCATTTAGAAACAGACTGTCGGTTAAGAACTAGGTATATTGAGAATAACTGTCAAAACTAATAAATAAGAGATTATTATACGAGTTTGTGTGTCGTACTGATTTTACGAAACGATTGTCAGGATTCTTGTACTACCCGAGTGAGAGCAAGGTAATATATGAATCCTGACACTCGTTTCATAAAGTCAGTATGATTCCAACGTGAGTGTAATCATTTCTTTATTATCCACATTATTCGAAATATTATTTTCATGAATAACAAGCTAGGACCATGTCAAAAAGTTTGAAACATAACTGAAAGGAAACGACGTCATTTTCCGAAATGACGTCATTTTGATAAGCGTTTACACTGGGGAAGCCGCATTAAATTATGACATCGCTTCATAAAATTACGTCATTTGTTGTGCACGTGAAATCATTGTAACACACATGGGTCGTACTGGTTATATTTCCCTGAATATATTGAACTATGTGGATAATAGAGTAGAATATGTTTGTTCCCTACCAGTCATTATTTCATTCATTTGTACTTATTTTCATACTTGTATCTAATTATCGTTCAGACATTCTGTCCTGGGAACACACCTCAGCCAGAACCAGGATGCAAATCCTGTACTTACCAACCGTATTTCCAACAGCTTAACCTTTACCCAATCGAGGCCAGTACTGCCAGTTAAATTAAAAGTTGTGACGTGTTACATTTTGAAAGGGGTAAATGTTTTAAAGTAAAGTTGTAAGAAAACTATTTGTATTACTCTACCCTTCCTCTGTGTTTTGTACAGTTAACATGTTTCTTTGTCAAATTCCACTGAATATATAGGACTTAGAATCATATGTACTAATTACTAGTTTTCTAATTAGTAGAATTGTGTGTACTAATTATTTGCGTTACAAGTGTTAAACTAACTGGAGAAAGGCTTTTTTTTTCAAGTTTTACATTTTGCCAGAAGTTTATGATGTGTCTTGGATGTTTCAAATAAACTTGTGTTGTTTGAGTAGGTGAGCCTAGGTAATTTCTCATATAAATTGTCACATGGTTGCCATTAAGTTCGAGCCCTGGAATTAACATCTTGTGTTCACATTTGTTCAATACCAATTGCTTTAAAGGAACAGTCCTGAATTTACAACTATTGTAAAATGTTTCCGACCAATAGAGCCTTTTCGATGACATAACATACAAATTAAATACATTTTCTTATTTAAAATATCAGTGTCTGTATTTACAAGGTGTTTGTTGTCCTAATGCTTGTAGTAACCCAAACCAGATTTTACATCTCAATAATTTTGTATGTACGAAAATTTTTATATCATCAATTAAAGTAAAACCAGTGCTACAAACATTAGTATACGACCATAAACACATTCAATATACAGACACTGGTATTCTAAACAAGAAAGTGTATTTAGTAGTCGGCAACAAGGCTCTGTTATCTTAAAATGGCTGCAAACTCAGGACAGTCCCTTTAAGAACACTAGAACAGGACTTGGTTGCCATGTAGATCATTGAAGCTCCGTTTATAGTTGCATTTGTGAATGCCCATCTAAATGCATGCTTGGTTGGTGTTTTTTTAACAGGTGCAATTATATTTTTTTAATTAGTAATTTAATTTTTTCTTGTCATTATTTGTTGTTTCTATTAAGAAATAGATTAATCCTGAATATAACATCACAAATTATTTATTTGTTCACCAACTCGGGGCGTGGCGTAGCTCAGTGGTACAGCGCTCGCCTGCTTCACGATCGATCTAGGATCGATCCTCATCAGTGGGTCCATTGGGCTATTTCTTGTTCCAGCTAGTGTTCCACAACTGGTGTAACAAAGGCTGTGGTATGTACTGTCCTATCTGTGGGGTGGTGCATATAAAAGATCCCTTGCTGCTAATCGAAAAGAGTAGCCCATGAAGTGGCGACCGCTGGTTTCCTTTCAATATCTGTGTGGTCCTTCACCATATGTCTGACACCATATAACGGGTAAATAAAATGTGTGGAATGTGTTCAATAAAACATTTCCTTCCTTATTCACCAACTCAGATGATATATATGTTTTAATCAAATAAAAACTTTGTTGTTTCAGTTTGTTTTAAGGTGTTTGACAAGGATCATGATGGCAAACTGAACAGCAAGGATATAACTGAGATGATGGAAGCTCTTAACGTTGTACTTGACGAGTGCAAGTCACTTGCAGCAGTTGTAAGTAGTTTTATGGGTTAATGTCTTTAGCTAGTCTCAACAGATAAGAGCAGTGTTTTTAAAGAGAGTTTTACAAAACTAGTTAAATGCAAAACTGAGGTAAATTGGGTTAACCACATAAATTGCTTATGCCTTCGGCCTGTGTCATAGCGGAAGGCTTAATGTGTAGACTAAATGTTCACTTCACTGTAAAAGTTTGGTGTATATTGGTTTATTTCTGTCATTATAACAAATTTTCTGTCCAATTGAGATTCTTGAGTCTTGGATACATGCATCAGACTCTCTCTTCCTGGGCCATTGGGCTATTTCTTGTTCCAGCCAGTGCGCCACGACTGGTATATCAAAGGCTGTGGTATGTGCTATCCTGTCTGTAGGATGGTGCATATAAAAGATCCCTTGCTGCGCTTGCTTAATGTGTGGTTGGTTTCGGATTGATCCTCATCGGTGGTCCCATTGGGCTATTTCTCGTTCCAACCAGTGCACCACGACTGGTATATCAAAGGCTGTGGTATGTGCTATCCTGTCTGTGGGATGATGCATATAAAAGATCCCTTGCTACTAATGGAAAAATGTAGCGGGTTTCCTCTCTAAGACTTTGTCAAAATTACCAAATGTTTGACGTCCAATAGCCAATGATTAATAAATCAATGTGCTCTAGTGGTGTCATTAAACAAAAAAACCTTTAAACTCTCTTCCTGAATGCTGGTATTGAGTTGTGAACCCTGTATTGTACCTACCCAATCCTCTATACTTAACAAACTCGCACTAAAAAAGAGAAGATTTCTGTTGTTTGACTGACAACCCAAACTGTTTATGTCCTCTCGTTATCAAATTGACATTAGTTTAGGAATGGAAAGCTATATAATTTAAGTAAATAAAAAAAAAAATTCTCTTCAGATTTTTTCGAATATTTTATATATATGCTAAAATTTGCTAATCTGAAAACTCACTTTGGACATAAAAAAAAAAACAGTTTTGATTGTCAGCCCTCGATATGCATGTAGATGTTTGAGGGCTAGCTCTGGGTGTGCAAAACATTTCGCCAAATTAGTTCCAAAATTGCAAAACATAGTTATTTTCTAGCAAATATCAATTATTGCATTAATTTTTTTTCACCAAATTAAAATAAAATTCACCCATTGTTCCTAAAATTCGCAATTGGCAAATTTGGCGAGTGGCAGAGCTAGCCCTGTCTTTCAATGGTCTTTATCACAGTTCTGTTCTGTTTTGTGATTAGGAAATTGAAAACATGCCCAAGTTGGACCCCGAGGTAGTAACACAAGAGATCTTGTCTAGTCTGGATACTGACAAGGTGTGTTTTTGTTTTTTTCTGTAATACTTTATTTTTCTGGCCACTGCATTAAAGAATGCCTTCCAGAGACGAATATTTTTCTTTACTTCTTAAAAAACAAAGTCTAAAGGGAGTACTGCATGTTCAATTGCTTTATCTTGGCTGTTCCAAGAGTTTTCTTCAACCCTGTATCAAAAAGGAGATTTAACCTATGCAATTTGGTGGAAATTTGTTCAGACACTTTTTTTTTTTTTAATTCATATGATTCTTTGTAGAAAAAATTGTGAGAGTGGTGTGTGCTCTTAGAATTTAATAATATGTTTTTTATAAGAGTTTTAGTATTATAGATTTATATGACAGTTCAATGGTTCCCTTCTGACTGTTTATAAAACTTCTAATCATTGAGAATCAATGGTGTACTGACATTTAAGGCTAAATGAATGTTTTATTTTTGACAGGATGGTTGTATTACAATGGAGGAGTACTTAGTTTGGACGGTGAAAAATACACTGACAGATGACTTTCTCAATCTACTTACACAGGTATGTCACTTAGAGGCTAAACCCTCATCAAGATGCGCTCGCTCGATGCACGGTTGGTCTGGGATCAATCCCCATCAGTGGGCCCATTGGGCTATTTTTCGCTCCAGCCAGTGCACCACAACTGGTATATCAAAAGCTGTGGTATGTGTTATCCTGTCTGTGGGATGGTGCATATAAAGGTTCCCTTGCTGCTAATCAAAAAGAGTAGCCCATGAAGTGTTGACAGCAGGTTTCTTCTCTCAATATCTGTGTGGTCTTCAACCATATGTCCGACGGCATATAACCATAAATAAAATGTGTTGAGTGTGTTGTTAAATAAAACATTTCCTTCCTTCCTTCCTTCAATACCTGGTAACATTCACTAGTTTCTAATAAACAAGTCTTATTATGTAACTTTAATTTTGTAGTTAGAGAATAAGGAGAGACATATTAAATGAAGCATTGCCACTGTTATGGAATTTTCTGCATGGTTGGGCCTAATTTATGACTATATTCTGTTGTTCTTACTTATTATTTGTTTATTTGACAGATATGTCATGTTGTACTTGGTTTAAAACCACAAACCAGAGAGGAAGAGGGGAGAATAATTCAGTAAGTATCCTGTCTTTTTAATGGCTACTTTTTTTTTTCTCTCCTTTTTTTTTCCATATGCACACAACCAAAGTATGATTGTGGTTACAGTATGTAGCAACTTAATTATTATTATGTAACTTGTTAATTAATGTATTATGGTATTTATTACAGTTCTGTAATTATGGTGTTTTGTTGTAATTGTTTTATTTTATTAGGATCTCTTTCATGACATACCATGAAATTCTTTATTTTCGTTGGCTTACTTTTGTGTGGTTTACTGAAAAAGAAAAATCATTCATAGGGTACTTAAATTTATGGATTAAGGTGGTGTCATAAATTCAAATTAATGTATTATATTTTCATTAAATTTATTGACTGTACTAGTCTACAAATTACACAGAAATTAGATCACCATATAAGTCATCCCGCATATATTAATTAGAAGGGGCGGGACGTAGCCCAGTGGTACAGTGTTCGCTCAGTGCACGGTCGGTGTGGGATCGATCCCCGTCATTGGGCCCATTGGGCTATTTCTCGTTCCAGCCAATGCACCACGACTGGTATATCAAAGGTCGTGGTATGTACTACCCTGTCTGTGGGATGGTGCATATAAAAGATTCCTTGCTGCTAATCGGAAAGAGTAGCCCATGAAGTGGCGACAGTGGGTTTCCTCTCTATATCTGTGTGGTCCTTAACCATATGTCTGACACCATATAATCGTAAATAAAATGTGTTGAGTGCGTCATTAAATAAAACATGTCTTTCTTTTATTAATTAGACCACCATATAAGTCATCCCGCATATATTAGACCACTATATAAATTATCCCACATATACTAATTAGACCACCATATAAGTCATCCCGCATATATTAATTAGACCACCATATAAGTCATCCCGCATATATTACTTAGACCACCATATAAGTCATCCCGCATATATCAGACCACCATATAAGTCATCCTGCATATATTAGACCACCATATCAATCATCCCACATATATTAATTAGACCACCATATAAGTCATCCCACATATATTAATTAAACCACCATATAAGTCATAAATGGTGTGTTGTTTTCCCCTTAGATGTTGGTTGGAGCGCGAGTCCCGGAAGCCGCTCCAGGTTGGCCAGGTTTGGTACCTTATCTCCATGCAGTGGTGGAACACGTGGCTGGAATATGTCAACGGAGATGTGAGTTTCACCGCACTAGACTGATGGGTTTAAACTAAACAGATCTTTGTTAGAATATCATTTAGAAATATAAACAAGATGGTTAACATGTTGACTGCTAACTCTTATAGCAGAGATGGAGATACATGTAGGAATGTCCGTACCCACTGAAAATATGGGACCAATTAAACAGCCCAGTTTTAAGGGGTATCCAGATTAGAGAGGTTGGTTTCTGTACTTATATTTAAAAAGGGACCATGGAAAACATGTTTTTGAGCAGATTCCGGCTCACAGGAGATAGGCATAGATGGGTTTCATTGCAATAGTATTACATTAACAGAAACTCTTTCTAAAAAAAGAAAAAAGAAAATTAAATGTTTTTAAAAAATAAAATCTCATTAATTTGAAAAACAAATTGCTAAAAATAAATTGTATGGCCTTAGTGTATACAGTTTATTTTGTTCCTTAGATGTTTGACATTCAAAGTCCACAAAACGTCTCCAAACAGAAACTAGTGAAGACGAAGGGCACGAACGGCGCACTGGCCTGGGAGGACGAGTCTGTAATAATGGTGAACCACCACAGGATGAACGGTGGCGGAGACCGCGGCGATCGTGAACCGCCGCATCAGAACCACCACCCGCCATTCATCCACTCGGGCAGCCCATACAACAGTCTGCAGAGACGGTCACGGAGTCCACGCAAAAACAGCCTGAACCCGCTGGAAAACGTGGTTGCGTCCAATCGCAGTCCAAGCCCCTCCCCGACGATGAAGAGGAAGCACATGATCGGCCCTCCTCAGAAGCCGGTTGCCATCGACAACAATTCTCTGGTGATGTCCAACACATACAAGGTAAATTAAGAGATGATATATTTTATATTACTTTTAATTAATAATTTTATTATGTTCAGAAGAAACAAAATATGTTTTATATACTATGTATTTATACCACTCTTCTGAAGTGCTCCATGTATGGATTTGGTGCAGTGTCCAAATATTTTATGTATAACTATTACAAATTGTTTATTGTTGTTGTTTATAGTATTTCTGTGCTTATATCCACTTAAGGTTCAAGAATTCTGTCCTGGGCACACATCTTAATTGTGTAGAGGCCTTATGCCTACCCACTGAATTGTTAACTTTGCTGTGTGTGGTAGCCGGTACTGGATGCTACCATCCTTAAATACGGTGTCTTAATGATGACTACACTGTAATTTTATATTTATTTCGATTACATTTGTATAATGCCGAGTAAGATGTAGCTTAGTAAAGCCAGGGCTTCTAGATTGTGGTAGCCCCACTCCCATGGCTAGTGATATTCAATGTTGTGCTAGTAAATAACTACGATTTCCATGCCAGACGGCTAGTGAATTTGTTTTTTTCAAATGTTGCAGTTAAGTCTTATTTTGTAAATGTGAATATACTGACCCCACTCCAACCCCTAATGTTAGTGTTTTTAAGCTCTATCTCCCTATTTAGGCGACATGTCTGATTATTACTATTATTTAGTAAAATTGTATTAACTTATAGTAAAGTAGGGCTAGTGAATTTTTAATCACGGCTAGTAAATTTTTAAAATTACTGATCCCATGGCTAGTGGATTTAAAAAACAATCTAGAATCCCCGAAAGCACTTGCCTGAGGTGCATTGAGTCAATGTGCTTAGATGTTGTTAAACAGTTATTCCTTTCTTTCTAATTATGATGCATTAAATTCCTCACCAAAACTTAAAACAAAACCTCAGATAATTGTGTTTGAAATATTTAATGCAGTCATTCCATCTTTGATGCCTACAGCAAGGTTAAGTGAATAAGTTTATGTTTCCCCACCAACACTCAAAACAAAACCTCAAATAATTTTGATTGCAGTGTTTAATGCAGTCGTTTCATCTTTAATGTCTTCAACAAGGTGAAGTGAATAAGTTTATGTCAGTGCGGTTGTTTAATTGTGCAGGTTACCACTCTGACTAACGAAGGAGGTCGCCTGAAACGTGATGTGATGCTGGTACGAGGAAAAGACTTTGAACTGGTTCCAGAACCGGTCTGGCGGGCTCTATCTAGCTGGTATGGTGGCGCTCCAGCACTTCCGAGAACTGTAAGTAAACAAATCATTTTGCCATGTTAATATTTTATTGAAGGTATGTAGAGATTTATGTGTGGGATATAGCTCAGTCAGTAGAGCATTCATTTGAGGTTCTTAGGTCACAGGATTGAACCCCTTGTGTGGACACAATCACTTCTATGTGTGTTTTCCTAGGACTGATGTATCAAAGTATCAGGTATGTACTGTCCTGCATGAAAAAGTGCATATAAAAGATCACTTGTTGCTACTTGTAAAAAGTAGCAGGTTTCCTCAAGAAGACTATGTCAGAATTATCAAATATATGACATCCAACAGCCGATGATTAATATATCAATGTTATCTTGTGATGTTGTTAAACAAAAAAACCCTTTAACCTTGTGTTTGGATGAAAAGCTCGCAGTAATCCTCTGTGTTTACATTTCAGCACTCACTCAATTATTTAGATTTTCCTCTTTTTTTTTGGTCTAAGGTAATTTTTATCTGTCTATGATCAGGTTGAAAAATAAAAATATTGTAAATTATATACTCTTCAAAAAAAGTAGGGGAATTCTAATAAGAATTTACATTTGCCAAAATTGTAAGGTATATTAGCTATGGGGAATGGAACTGGCCTCGGTGGCATAGTGGTTAGGCCATCGGTCTACAGGCTGGTAGGTACTGGGTTTGGATCCCAGTCGAGGCATGAGATTTTTAACTCCAAACCCTGAGTGAGTGCTCCGCAAGGCTCAAAGGGTAGGTGTAAACCACTTGCACCGACCAGTGATCCATAACTGGTTCAAGAAAAGGCCATGGTTTGTGCTATCCTGCCTGTGGGAAGCGCAAATAAAAGATCCCTTGCTGCTAATCGGAAAGAGTAGTGACGACAGCGGGTTTCCTCTTAAAATCTGTGTGGTCCTTAACCATATGTCTGACGCCATATAACCGTAAATAAAATGTGTTGAGTGCATCGTTAAATAAAACATTTCTTTCTTTCTTTCTATGGGGAATGGTTATATGATAATAGTGAATTAATTGGGCAAACATTACAACCAGTAGTTCAGTATTACAGTAGGTTTTATGACCACCAAAGATCTTGAAGGACGATTGGGGTCAGAAGTAAAATTTGAAAGTTGAAGGTTTTTTTATCAGTAAATCTCTTATTCAAATAATAAAAATGACTATAAACAAAACAATAACAACTGTATGATCAACAGAATGAAAAAGATTGACAGAAATAATGTTCCACAGTGATTAATCAACCTTCCTAGAAATTGTCAAAATCGAGAATGACATCCCACACACGTGTACGGGCAACTGCGTTATGCATGTGCAAACTATGGAATGTGTTTCGGTGTGTTGATAAACATACCTGAACGTTCTTTACTAGGATGTCTGTGGTCTAATAGTTGATATTAATATTTCAGGTTCCCCTACTGTTTTTGAAGAGTATATTTAAAAGGAACAGCAATGGTTACAGCCATAGAATTTGTTTCCCAAGGCATTTAACAGTCAGTGTATGTTAATGATTAGTGATAGAGAAGTAGGTGTCATTGCCTTACGCCTCTCATTTAGCTAGTAGAACTCAATCTGGATGGGAGCTGGTAGTGTGATAGGAATCCAATACCTAGAAGCCTCGAGTTCAATGACTTGTTTGTTGTCTCTGCAGGTGATAATGTCTTCAGTAGGAGATCCCCACCCAGAACTGGAGCTGTACCCAGTCACTGTACGACTGCTACGACATCAGCTCCCCAGTCAGCGACCCCCTCCACCCACCACCTTCACGGGCATGATGGCCGGAATCGGAGGAATGGCCATGAGTAAGAGTGACATTCCTTTCTTTTTTTTCTATTTTATTTTTGTCTTACCTGTAATCAAAGTCTTAGACGGCAATGCAGATAATTTTTGTATTTCGGATTGTGTTAAATATTTTCTAGAAGCTCTGTTTCTAAAACATTATTTGGTAGGTCTACACGAATATGTTGGTCGTCGACAAGTGCACTTGTTTAATGTTGCTAGTTTCTTTTGTGTCATTTCAAAAAAAAATTAAAAAAATTGTGCCACAGTTGATTCTTCATTGAATTTTCTGTTTTAAGTAATTTAGTAAAACAACTAAAAAAGATGTGTTAATCACAAATCTGACAACGGCAAATTGTCTTAAACATTTCCTTAGATTTCTTTGCTGTATATTCTGGTTGACAACTGAAAACAAATTTATGTACTTTTGTGTGTATACGATTTCAGGTTTTGCAGCTAGCCCAACCATTCCACGCAGAAACCTTGCTTATGTAGCAGCTTTCAGCCGGAAACACACATTACAACAGATATACGATTTCCTGTGTACAAAACTAAGGTTTTCTCGGGAAGACATTCACCTTTGGAAAATCAGTCCCAAAGATGAGGTTTGTTTCAATTAATTCAGTTATTGTTTAACCTATTTCTTTGTGAAATCTCTAACAAAGTATTATGATGGTCCATTTAACCAGTGTTATTATTAATATTATTTATTAATCTCTAATGATGGGATTTTGGTTAATATCAGACAATGCTTTTGAAAAAGGATTTTTTTGTTTGTTTAAAGATAGAACAACTCACATGTTTTCGAGTGTTTTTGATCTAATGACATTTTATATTTGACAAGTATGTTCAAGTGTTTCATTACTGTAAGCGGCATTGTTGTTGGTTGACCTGTTAGTATAATAAATAGAACTCTTATTTATAATCTTTTTGCAGCAAAACCTCACCTTGCTGGACGATGAGTGTGTGACTGTTGAGGATGCTGGAATTGAAGAAGGCCAACAGATTTTAATTGAAGGTATTGACGATGGAAAAAAACTAGACACTAGATTACTTTTAGTATTAGAACTTGCAATGATTGTTTTCAGACAGGATCTAGCTCAATCAGTAGAGTATTTGTCTGAGGTGCTTGGATTGTAGGATCGAACCCCGTCAGTCCACCATTCTCTGATTGTGTTTATTCCAGTCCCAACCAGTGACCTATGACTGGTCTATCAAAGGCTGTGTTATGTACTGTTCTATCTGAGAAAGTGCATATAAAAGATTCATTGCTTGATGAAAAAATGTACCAAAGGTCAGTGTATGTGCTGTGCTACAGTCCTTGCCTTTTGGAAAACCATGGCGAGTGAAAAATCACACCTCACAAAACGCTTAGGCGAGTGAACAATCGCACTCATCAAAATGCTAAGGCGAGTGAAAACCAAGCATTATTAATTTATGAAGTAATTGGTACATGTAAATGTAGAGATACACGTTGCAAAAAGGAACCAATAATGTTTTCTTCTAATTTTATGTTGTTTGGTTCATTAGTGTAGTCTGATTTCTTTTCCCCATCAGTAATGGCGTTATTAAAAAATTTCAGGATCAGTGCCATAGAAATATAATTATGATGCAATTTGATCTTTTAATTACAATATGTATTATTCAGATAATTTGATGCACACAGTTATAGATACCTTTTCAGTGTTTGATGAACATACAGTTAAATATGTGTAGGAATCAACCTGTCTTGAATTTCATGTACAGCAAACATGTTTAGGATAGTTTGGATGGGAAAAACCCACTGGTTCTGAGGAGGTGGTTCAATTGGAACTACGACCCAAGCATCTCAGGTGTGCACTACTATAATAATCATTGTTTCTTGCAGTGAGGAACAAGGACCTGACGTGGCCAGAGGAGATGTCTCAACTCGCCAAAAACAAAACAATGAAGAAGGATGATGGTAAGAAACATTATTACTTGAACCTGGCTGTAAAAAAGAAAAAGAAAGAAAAAACTTACTGCTGGATTGTGTATTTCGTCTTAGGCTGGCTAGATGTTAAATGATTTACACCTTTGTGTTGTCAGAATAAATGTTGTGAATACACAGTCTCATTAGAGTACACAAATAATTTCCATCCCAAAGGTTTCCGATCATTTGTCGGAAAATTATTTAAAATTATTAAAACACCGTAAATGTCTAGTTGTTAGCAGAAGGTTTTTGTTTTGATGTCTTAGCTTAAATATTTTCTTCATTCTGTTTCTAAACTATTATTTCTAAAATTTATGTCATTCCTTAATATATAGTTTTATAAATTCTCCAATTTTTGCCTGTACAAAGCACAGAAAACTTTTTAAACAGTAGAGTATTGAGAATTTTCATGTTAGACATTATTCTGATTAATTGATATTTGTTTTGTTTTCAGTGCCAACTGAGAGAGGGGCTACAGGTCTAAACAATTTAGGAAACACGTGCTTTATGAATGCAGCATTGCAGTGTGTATCCAACTCAACTCCTCTCACTGAGTACTTTAATGGTGGCCTCCATCTCTTTGAGTTAAACAGGTGAAACGTTGTTTTGTTTTTTTAACATGATCACAACAAGGTATAGATTGAAAGGGTGGCTGCTGGAAGGGAGGGAGGGAGGAGGTGCAACCACATCAGACTTTGTTTAAAAATTGGTGTTAATTTTTAACAAAAACCATGTTGAGCGGGTACAAGTTTATAATTTTTACTCACATATATTCACTTAAATGTTTTATAAATACATGAAATAAAGTTCATATATGAATCGGTAAGTATTATTTTCGTGTCTTTTTTTGTAATTTTTATTATTTTAGATCGGCTAATGTTGATTAAAATTAGGCAAAAAATCGAAAAAGTTGCGTTTACTTACGGGCATTTGTGGCCAGCTGTCCAGTATTTATGTCCATTATTCCCGATAACAGTGGTTTTCTGACCAGAATTTTTTTTTAAACCCGAACTAAGATTCATATTGCAATATTTGGTAATTTTCGTTGTTGGTAAAACGATCAAATTTATTATCAAATTAGCTGTCACAATCGGCTATCGATCCCTGTAAATGACCGCGACGTGCCGCCATTGTTGTCAAGCGAAAATACTTGCCGAAACCACTTTTTGAACTCAAAATTTCAAGGTATTTTCAATTGAAAAAATCAAAACAAAAGCCACCATTTTGAAAAAAAATATTTTTTTGTCTTTAATTATATTTCCGTTTCCGGTGAGTGTCGTGTGCAAAACGGCGGGAAATATGAATTGGGGAATGCACTGTATACAGTGTACAGTATATCGACTGACGTGACGTCGGGCGAGATATCTCGCCTGCAGTAGTCAGAAGGTTAACAGTTGAATATCATGAATTTATTTATGTTTTTGTTGGTGGAAAAGTAATTTTGTGTTTGGCTTAATGTTTCTGGAGATGATTATCATATGATTATATAATGCATGTTTAAGTTTATTTTGGAAGACTGCAAATGCCATTTTGTTAAGTTGTACTCTTTCCCTAGAAAAAAACCCCTATGGGTTCATATTCATGCTTACAAAATATACTCAGTGATTGAAAGAATGATTAAGTCCATTGTAAATAGTGGACTTGTAAATTAACTACTATGTATACTCATTCCAATTACAGCTTATTGTATACTGAAGTGACTGAAATGATAATATCATAACCTGGCATTGTTAACAAAAGGCTGACATATCTTTCAGAACAAACCCATTAGGAATGAAGGGTCACATAGCACAGAGATATGGCGAGTTAGTGAAGGAACTTTGGAGTGGTACAACTAAAACAACAGCACCTCTTAAATTCAGAGTAAGTTTTACATTCATTTTCTAGGTTTCTCGCTAATAAGTTGTGTTATTTGTAATATTTCATTTGGAGTGGAAGGATAATTTTACATGCTAATAAATATTTAAGTTTTACACTCATCTTTTTCCATTTTATAAAGGGTTTATTAATTTTTTAATGGGTTCCTTTCGTTCAAAAACATCCTTTTAAATTAATTGTGCAAGGCCATAGTATTATGTTCCAAGAATATTGGCAGTCTTAGCCCAGTTTTTCCATTTGCTTGGTTTATGAAGCAGAGACAAAAAAATTATTTTATTTTATATAAGATGTTAAACCTGTTTTTCCAGTGCTAAAACTATTTTTGTGGAATTTGTTGTGGCAAAGATGAGTAAGTAAGGCAAGAAACAATTTTAAAGTGATGAATGTTTATGGCTGTAAAATTATTGTAGCAGTTACACTCACCCATTCATTTGTTTACAAATACTGCACAAACTTGCCGTTAAAGATTTAAGATATCATATTGTACAAACATCCTGGAGAATAATGACATATTATGTACATTTACTATTTGACAATGTGTATTTTTCAGTGGACCATTGGGAAATATGCACCCCGGTTTAATGGCTTTCAGCAACATGATTCTCAGGAACTTCTCAGCTTTCTACTTGATGGCCTTCATGAAGACTTGAACCGGTTAGTTTTTGTAATTCACACAGTCGTACTTTTTAATATTATGTCAGTGCTTAAAAAACTTTCAGACATGTGAGAGCTACGCGGAAATGCGCTTTTCCATTTTGTCTTTAAAAAAACAAAAACGTGATCTTTAATACTGTTGACCACACACGGTTCTTTACATTTTTTCATGGTTTCAGGTTTATGATGTGTGCCTTATATTACAAGTTATAAACAGTTTAGATTTGTTAGCATTAAATGCAATTTTTGGCAGTTCCAGGAGTTGCAAACAACAATTTTTCTTCAGGGTGCCTTGAGCAGCCCCTGGATCCCGGCCACAATAAGCTTTTTTGTTCCAGCCCCTCTCACATCCCTGAACTGTGAAAGTGTAGACATAGGTCTTTAATAAAGCCTTGAGATTTTAATGTCATGGCAATATCATAAAAACTGCATGCATGTGATTTCATTAAAGATTTGAAACTAGGCTGTAAAGTTGTGTAAGCATGGGCCCCGTTACGTAAAGAAATCTGAAGGTGTTATGGTTTTGTGTCATTGTTTAATGCATTTAGATGTATTCATCTAAGCTCTTATAAATTTTGAATACTGTGAGATAGTTTTAACAAATGACATGTTACACTTAAGTGTTGAATATGTATAGATCAGTGTGGAATTTCAGCACTAAAGAGTTTTATGGCATGCAGTCTTTGCCATGAGAATATTCAAGGCGAGCTGAAGACCACTCTCCAGAAATTGTGCTTGGCAAGCAATCACATGTATTAAATAAAATTGATTGCAAGTCGATCAATTTTCCTCTTTACTAAAACATTCAGGAGAGTGTGTAGTGGAGTGCAAGAATTGAAGTGATCACTTGTCTCTGTTGGCAAACACTGTGGCATAGATGAACAGAAGGCGTGCATTATAATTGATTTTTAAAAATTGTTCTATTATATTGATGCTAACGAGATGTTTTTATTGCCTAGGGTCCATGACAAACCGTATGTGGAACTGAAAGACAGTGATATGCGGCCTGACGAAGAGGTGGCAAGAGAGGTAATTGGTTTGTCGCAAGGCTTTTGTATTAACTGATCTCTCTCTCTTTTATGATTATAATTACAATAATTAGAACAATTTAATAATAATTCATATAACATACTCTGTAAAATGACTATTGACTTGTTTCACAATAATGGGCTATTTCTCGTTCCAACCAGTGCACCACAGCTGGAATATTAAAGGCTGTGGTATGTGCTATCCTGTCTGTTTAATAAATAAATCCTCAGTACAATACAATCATACCAAATAGTACATTCAGAATTATATTACTTATTATGTTTAAACCATTTTGTTTGAGACTTAGAACTGTTTGGATATTTGTATTTTTGCACAGTTCTTTACACTGTGTTTTAATTTAACTGTTGAATTTTTATATTGATGTTGATCATCAAATTGTTTTTGCATTTACCATAGTTTGACACCCAATAGCCGATGTATTTTTCGTGCTGGGGTGTCGTTAAACATTCATTCATTCATTTTTTTTTTTTAAGAACTGTTTGCATTGTTGTAAAATGTATTGTTTTGCAGCATATATCAGTAAATATATCTGGTTGTTTTTCTTGTCTTTTTCAGGCCTGGGATAATCATTTGTTGAGGAACCAGTCTGTGATTGTCGATCTCTTCCACGGACAACTCAAGTCCAAGGTGAAGTGTCAGGAATGTGGCCACGTCAGTGTGCGCTTCGACCCCTTTACATACCTCTCTCTACCTCTACCCATGGACAGCTGTATACACTTGGAAGTTATAGGTCAGATATTCTTCAGATACTTGTGGTGGTTTCAAAAATATTGTGGGTTTCCTCTGGAGACTGGGTCAGAATTATTCAATGTTTCACGTCCATTAGCCAATAATGAATTAAATAGTAATAAAGATATTTTAAAAGATTTTAAAATACTATTAAGTAAAAAAATATTTTTTTACCATAATTAATATCGTAAACATATTAACAAGGCTTAGATCTTAGATTTCTTATATAGATTTCTTGAAAATGTTTAGAAAATTTAAATAATTTTTCTTTGTAATAAATTGCAAGATGGAATGCAACTTTCACCATTTTATAGTTAATACATTGTGCATGTGTGACAATTTTTGTTTCACTTTTTTACTGTATTACATTAACTCTGAACACTACAAAGTTAAAACATGTCACAGATCTGTTATTTGTTTCATCATAAGATTAATAAACTCCAGTCAACTATAAATAAAATAATTAGGCACAAAACTAATGATCTGGAATATATGATATTAAAATATATTCTATAATTATCATGTTATCCTTTCACACAGTGAATCGTCTTGCTGGTTCTGTGCCCACGAAGTACGGTCTGCGACTGAGCATGGATGAGAAGTACCGGGCTCTCAAGAAGGAGCTCAGCCTGTTGTCCGGCATCCCTGCCGATGATCTTCTCTTTGTCGAGGTGCTCGGGCCCATTGTTAAGGTGAGAGGAGATAGGTTAATAACATAATATTGAGTGAGGTCGTTGCTATGGCATACCATCAGATTGCCACTTAAAGGAACATCAGTCGTGTATTGATGCAGATGCTCCATGGTTTTATGAAACTCTCTATAGTCTGATTGTTGTGCTAGCATTAAATGAATAAGATGGTGGAAACATGGTGTTTGCAACAAAATATACATAGTGATTGCAATCATGGATTGATACTGTTATTTTGTGGCATTGAGCTTGATAACTGAATGATATTGGTTTGCACTTAGATTTCTTGTGCTAATACCAGTAACATGAATAACTTGAATACTTACATAGTCTCATGGTCACTTGTAACACAGCAACAGTTTCTTGACGGCATATCTGAACTGTTTGTTCATGAATGAGTATACGATGGGATTGGCGGCACTGTGCAGGAAATAGGAGTAGAAGAGAAAGAGGTTGTCATCTGGGATGACGTCGCACGACATCAGGAACGTGGGGCAGTAGGATATAAAGTATATCACTGTGACAACAAACAGCACCTTGGCTGTCTTGATGTGAGCTCTGTGTCGTCCGAGGTTTGATGTCTGGTGATAAATTACCTTTTCTGTGGTTTCTCTCACGGACTTGTTCTCATCATCCTGGTGTTCAGCATTTCTGGTCTGAGAGTTTTCAACTGATGAAGAACTGGAGCCATCTGCTTTGTCTTCAGGAATTGGATTTAATTTGCGATCATGTGATTTGGAAATTGTATAAAGACTGTGCTTGGCTTTGCCTTGGTGTAAGGACATGGCATTGTCACCGAGATTATTTCTCTTGCAAGAATCTAGTTCGATGATGAAGAGCTCTTGGGGTTTATTCTGTGACTGTTCATCTTTACCATGAGCATTTGTCTTTGTCTTGTTTTCTCTGGAACCTTGCTGTTTATTGTTTATTGGACTCTGTATGGTCTTTGAAAATCTGTGTCCTGGGTTGTTTTCATTGGCATCCTTTTTAGACTTATTGCATCTCTGGTTATTTTCACTGGGATCCTGCATTGTCTTTTGATGTCTCTGCTTGTCTTCAGCTGGGTAGATCTTCTTTTGATATGTCGACTTGACTTCAGCTGGGTAGATCTTCTTTTGTCTAAATGAATTCCACTTGTGGCTCTGTTTGTACACTTTTATGAACACCATAATATAGAGAGTTATAACAGTCAAGAGAATCACAGACATCAGTGCTGTTACAAACTTCCAGTAATCATCCAGCACCTTGGGTGTGATCATAAGAAAGTTGGGCATGCATAAACCTAAATATTTTGTTACTCCATCCGATTCCCTCTGATAAACTCCAACAGCCATCATGGGAAGAATTCCAAGACCAGTACTGCAAACCAAGATAGAAACTGCTGAAAATCTAAGAAACAACTTTGACCTATGTCTGTAAGACTTCACGCAGATGAGAAAATATCGGTCAAATGCAGTCGCCATCAGGATAAAGGCAGACATGGGGACTGTTGTCATTCGAATGAACTCCCATACTTTGCAGACCGTATCCAACTTAAATGGGTACGACCAGTTTTTGATCAGAACTCCTGGAATTGCCACCGTTAAGATAATGAGATCTGTGACAGCCAGAGCTATGATGAGATGAGTGGAAGTCTGTTTGATGGCACTGACACAGGATACGGCAATCACAATACTGTTCCCCACACACCCAACAACAAACAGGAGACTGAGGACCACAGTGAGGATGATCAGTTGTTTCATGTCGTCTTGACGGAGGAAGGCAAACAGATCTTCTAGGTCACCATCCTCGGTTACATTGGTGGACAGAGCCTCATTGAGATATTCCTGGTCGTCCATCAGGGAATGTTCAAAGATGGTGATGGGTATATGAGAATTAGAATTAGTACATCAAATTAATATTTCTCCAGGCCTCAAAATTTAATATTTTATATGAAAAATTTACCGGTACTCGTTTCCCTGCCAGTGATCATCAGAAGCTGGGTTTTTTTCCATAATCATAGTAATGGTGGATTATATTACACGATAGGAAATCCAGAGGCTTATTGTCTGCACTTTTATGAGTGAATATTGTAAATGAAGCTTGATTCTGGCTTGATAGGTGAATGTCCTTGAAGAATTCAAGATTTTAGTGTAGTTAAAATAATTTTCCTGTCATTGTTTTTCTAATAAAAAGCTCATAATAACACATACTTTTTTGAAAGACCCTGCCAAGTTTTCTAGATTATTTTTTTCCAGTGTCTTTTACACTTCAGATCTACATTTATTGTTGATCTGTTGCTGGAACATTCATGAATTGTTAGAGATACAGCTTTCCATTTGTCAAAGAAACCTGAAATGTGAGCACAGGCAGTGATTCACAGTGAAATTGTATCTGTGTTTAGTCCCAACTACCAAGACCAGAGGTAACAACTATGTACTCACCTCTGAAAGCAGCATTTGTCTACACTAGAGCTGAATTCATGACTGGTTTTTATTAACGGTTTGGTATTAGCTAGTTATCAGTTGTTTGTCCAAGAACACTGATTGATGTGTTTGTTTACATAATAACCATTTGTAGCAATGGAAAATCAATGCACATTTCATCACTGTTGCTTTTGTTTTGTGTTTTAAAATCTCTGTACTGGTTGTGTTCAGATGGCTAGTGATAGTATTTGACATTCTGCTGCAGATTGGCATTTTCCTCAGCTTAACACTTAGATTGCAGTTCTCCATTTGTCGACTTAATGCTCTTATTTAGTGATTTATGACTGGATGTTTATCAGTTGTCACTGGCAGTAATTGCCTTGATCAAGAATTAATTGAAATAGTTCTATATCCAAGTGGAGAATTGATGGTTTTGGTTGTTGCTTTCCATCTGCAGGTTTCAGTTAATGCTTTCATTATTAATTTTTATGGTGATAATGGTCCATTGGAGCAGGATTAGGTATCTCAGTGGCATCTCAACTTGCCTGAGGTGCAGTCATTTGTGATCGTCTTCTATGGACTTTGATTTTATTCCAGTTCCAACCAGTGCCCCATAACAAGTATATCGAAAGCCATGGTTTATACTGTCCCGTCTTATGGAAAAGTACATTTTAAAAATCTCTTGCTGCCTTCTCAGTAGAAGTCTTTTGGGGAGTAGCAGGTTTCCTCGCTTTCTCTATCTTGACTAAGTGTTGAAATATTTAAAACAAATTAGTCACCAAATAGCTGTACTACGGTCGACAACAGTCACTTTTTGTACCTTTTTTTGGCTTCATACACAATAAATAAACATATTCAATGGTAATTTGTTGATATGATATATTTGACAAAAGGTACTTTTTATTTGTTTCTTCTTTTAAAACTTAAACTTAATATTTTGTCCAGAATAATGAAAAATCAAACTGTATCAACCTATAAACTGTTTTCTGCCATTAATATTATCTGGAGGTAATAAAATCCCCTTTTTACGATTAATGTGCTCGGCAGCTCTGAATAGATTTTAAAAAAAAAAAAAAAAAAGTTCTTTTTGCTTAATATTTAAGTGGTTTCTTTGAACAATTCAAAAGACTTGATTGTATTTTGTTTTCAATAGGTTTTGGAACCAACATTTATTTTGATAGTAGCAGATTTAGAAGATATACAGTATAAATCCTTTGACTAATATGATTTTAACTGAATTGCAGACGCTCCCTCAGGATAATCAAAAGATTCGCACTCTGCTTGGTGGAACACTGTATGCCTATGAGCTGCCACCTACCCCAGAAATCAAATCTCTGTCCGCAGAAGAAGAACATTCCAGTAGAGTTAGCAAGGAAAGCATCGGGCTGAGTGAGATTCAGAGAGGTTTAACGTCAAGTGAGAACAGTCTTTAACCTTTTGTTGGACAAACGTTAGCCAGATGTTTGTTTTAATCTTGCATGTTCTTAAGTAGTCATTCATTCATTCATTCATTCATTCATTCAATCATTTATTTATTTGTTCATTCATTCATTCATCAATTAATCCATTCATATTTTGTTTCATTTATTCATCCAATCTTCTTTCCATCTATTCATCTATCGACCTATTCATCTACTTAACGCTCCCTCAACCTATTTGTTAATTGATTCATTAATTTCTTCTTCTTTCATTCATTCAATCATTCATTCATCAATTAATTAATATTTTCCATTTATTCATCCAATCTTCTTTCCATCTATTCATCTATCAACCTATTCATCTACTTATCCCTCTCTCAACCTATTTGTTAATTGATTCATTAATTTCTTCTTCTTTTAATTCATCCGTATAAGAACAGATTCATTACAATATTCCATGTTTAAACTATGTGTTGACGAGAAACATAAGAAAGATGACACATTTTTGTATTGCCTTTACTTTTCTTATGGCTGTGGTAACAGCTACAGTGTCGGCTTTTGCATTAAAGTTTCACGTTTAGAGGAGTTTCTCACAAACTATAAGTCCTAGATCAATGAAACTCGGTTTGTAGTTGTACCTATGGGTGTTCATCACAGTGCACCAAAAACAATTACAGGGCTCGAAATAGCAGCATGTTGAAAACGAAAAACAGTCAAAGTTTTTAGACCTAGCAGGTGGAAAACAAGATTCACCTGCTAAAATTACCAAAATATCGCAGGTCATTTTTCCAGAGACAAATGTATGTACGATCATCTCGTCTTCTATTTAGCTGAGGCTGAGCTCTTGAGTCTGCTATATTTTAATTTTATAATGCTCTAAAACACATCTCGGAGGTCCAAATTCTCCACACACTGTCCCAAACCCACCATCCACCCCGTGCTGTGTTATTTCCAGCAGGACATATTTTTTCCTTAGCAGGACATATTTTCTTGTGGCCTGCTGTTTAAAAACAATAACAGCAGGACATATTTTACTTCCTATTTCGAGGCTTGAATTGTAGTAGGCGAGACATTGAATTCTGCACAAACCATGTTTAAAATGTAAGTAAATTCATGTTAAATGTTTGTCGTCGTCAGAGCGCAGTCAGATGTGCAGTCCGGCCAATGGCAGTATTCCGAACGGTGTTCCACCGCAGCTGGAAGTGTCTCCTGCTGAAACCGACTCTCCCTCCCACTCGCGTAGTCCGAGCAACCCGGGAACCATCGCAGACACCTTGTCCAAATCGGTGGACAACAATCTCTTCAACGGATTTGTTATTGGAGTCCATCGCAAAATGGTATGGGAATGCTGGGTTTTGAAGCAAAAATTATATTTTCTAGTTACTAACCTGTTTGGCTTGGGCCCAACTTCTCCTTCCTCTCTTTCTTCTCTCCCCCCCCCCCCCCCCCCCCCCCCCCCCTTAGGGCTAAGATTTTTTTTTTTATTATTGATAATTAAATTATTTATTTTTTCTGATTTGAAATGCCTGCTCAAAATTTGCGACCGAAGATTATTAATAAATTAATTAATTTCAGGCTATATTATGGTAAAGTTAAAACAAAATAAAAAAATTGGACATATGCTTTAAAAATTATAAATAAAATTATTAAAGTCCCCTCCCTCTTTTTTGTTTTAGAATTCTAAATTGTCCATTTGTATTCTGTCCTGGACCAGGCCAGTGGCTATCCAGAGACAGACATGCCCAAAACCTTAGCGGTACATGGGCATGTTAAAGGTACTCTCTCTAGTTACTTTATCATGTGATTAAAAAAAAAAAAAAAAAAAAAATCTTTTACTTTTTCAAATGGTATCTTATTTGTTAAAAACTAGAATATAAGTTAGTATGAAAAATTTTTTTTCAGGTTTTGATGGATGTCTATTTTCTGTCGTCTCAAAAGACTCGACCGAGTTTGTTTGGCACCCCTATCATTATCCCCTGCCAGGAGACGACAACCAACCAGGAACTGTATCAGTTCGTCTGGCTGCAGGTCTCCCGGCTAGTCAGTCCCTTACCACCATCAGAAAGCAAGGCAGCCAACCATGCACAAGACTGGTTTGTATATAATGTTAAACTGCTTTTTCTTCTTCTTTAAAGTGTCACACAGTTTTAATCTATCATATGACTGCAAGTGTGTTAAGCTTCTGTTATGTACCCCCTCCCTATTCGTCTGTCTTAGGTGGTGATCCTTATTAATCTAGGCTATAGCCTTTGACCAATTCATCTCGAGTGACCCTACCAGGAGCACAGTAGTTATCATATTGTGGCACCAGTAAAACAATTTATTGGTGCTCCCAGTGGGGTCTGCCCAGAACCTGGGGGAAAGACTTGTCATTTATCCCGACACGGGGGTGGGACATAGCCCAGTGATAAAGCGGTCGGTTTAGGGTCGATCCCCATCAGTGGCCCCATTGGGCTATTTCTTGTTCCAGCCTGTGGTGTAACAAAAGCCATGGTATGTACTATTATGTTATCCTTTCACACAGTGGGGGCGGGACGTAGCTCAGTGGTACAGCTCTCACCTGATGTGCGATCGATCTAGGATCGATTCCCGTTCCAGCCAGTGCTCCACAACTGGTGTAACAAAGGCCATGGTATGTACTATCCAGTCTGGGATGGTGCATATAAAAGATCCCTTGTTGCTAATCGAAAAAAGTAGCCTATGAATTGGCGACAGCGGGTTTCCTCTCTCTATATCTGTGTGGTCCTTAACCATATGTCTGACACCATATAACCGTAAATAACATGTGTTGAGTGCGTTGTTAAATAAAACATTTTCCTTCCTTATCCAGAGACAGTACACATTTACAAAAATTGACATTAGAATTATATTTTTATTCTCCTTTCTGTGATTTTTTATGTGATGTTTTTTGCTCTTTGTTTTTTCAGTGATGACAGTTTAGGATACGAGTATCCCTTTACACTAAAGGCCGTACAAAAGGATGGTTTTACATGTGCATCATGCCCATGGTACAGGTATGTGTTGTGTTTATTAACTAAATCTACTTGTGGATAATTTCCATTTTGAGTTTATGAACCTTAATTGAAACAGGAATACAATCTGGGTTTCTTTATGAGTCAATTGTTGTTTCATATTATACATTCTATGCTCCCACCACTGAATGGTCCAGAGAAAATGGTGTGTTACATTTGTCTGTCCATTCAATTTGGAAATTTCCACATGCACAGCACAATTGTATAATAATTTAATATTATGGTGATTTATTTAGTGTTAAATGTGTTGTATTGTGTTAGCAGCATCATAGAATTTGGCCTGTTTGCAGGTTTTGCCGAGGCTGTAAGGTGGAATGCAGTACTGATCTCTTTAACTTCGGTGGATCTTTCCTGGCAATCGACTGGGAGCCAACCGCGCTTCACCTTCGGTACCAGACAACACAGGAGAGGGTAAGAACTTAAATTACTCACCATTAGTACATGTGTTAACAGTTCATTTTGTAGTCTTCACACTTTATTGTGATTGTGGGATTTTGACATTGTTTTTGGTGCATTTTCATTAAATTTGCGTTAGGTAATGATTTCATATATATACAGTATCCCAAAACCTTACTTTCATGCAGTCTTGACCCCCCCCCCTTCCACCCCAAAAAAATGAAAAAAGAACGATAAAAAGGAAAGAAAAGAAGATTATAATAAGACTTATGTTATCCAAATCAGTATGAAAGAAATAAACTTGAGAGTTTACAAAATAAATAAGTAAATAAATGAAATATAATAATAATAATGACATATGTCACAAGCAAGTTAAACTGTTTTTTAACACAAGCTTACACAAACGGAAACCTAGATTAGATTGATTATGTTTCTTGTGGATGTCTTGGTATGACACGTAGAATACTCAATGATGTTAGTTAAACTGTAATGTTGCAGTTTTTCGAGGAGCACCCGAGCGTGGAAGAGAGTAGAAGGAAGCAGACAGAACCGATAGATCTTGACACGTGTCTGCAGGCATTTACCAAGGAAGAAGACTTGGATGAGGATGATCTCTACTTCTGCTCCAAGTGCAAGAAACACTGTTTGGCAAACAAGAAACTGGACATCTGGCGTCTGCCTCCAATACTGGTGAGTCGGCCATTTTCTCTTTTATTGCCAATGGTTGTTTTCATACAGTTTAATGTATTCTGTTACTTTAATCAGAGCTTTATGATTATATATCAAAGGATGTCGCATATATAATTCTGTTCATGTGACGATATTTTCAAAATCATAGGTGACCAAAATCTGTTACCTGAATTACAGTTGCATAACCAGTTTAGTTACCTAACCCTAATACACTTGTGTTAAAGTTTGCATGAAATAGTTTGCCCTGCTGTCTAGGATAATGCATGTAAAAGCTTCCTTGCTGCTAGTTGTGAGTTCAGCTGCTTTGGTTCATCAGTACAAGACTGCTGTGCCGCGGTGCAATGTGTCGTAGAATCGATTACTCTTCATGGACTTGGTGGGATGTGGGGTTTTTTTCTCATTGCATTGAGTGCTCCACAACTGATATGTCATATGTATTGTCCTGTATATGAGAAAGTACCAATAAAAGACCAAGTGTCGAAATAAATATATGTTAGACAAACTTGACATTGATTTTCAAAGTTTAATAAAAAAAAACTGATAGACATGATACAAGCAACCAAAGATCATGACGCCATGGGAAGGGGATTACTCTGTCCGAAACAGTATCTCTGGGAATTCACCTGAAACATGTACACAGGCATATGTGTGACATCGTGGTGGGCATAATGTCAGTATCGGTTATGACCACAGGAGCCCTGATGACAGCTTGACAATTGTGACGCTTGGACGCAATCAAACATTGCACAACACGTTGTGGAATGTTCTGCCACTCATGCTGCAGTGCTGTAAGAAGTTGTGGAAGTGTCTGGGGTGGTGGATTCCTCCGGCGCACACACTGATCCAGTGCATCCCATAGATGTTCTACTGGGTTTAAATTTGGCGAATGGGCACGCCAAGGTAATGTCTGGATGTTGTGGCACTGCACAAACTCCTGACTAACACATGCAACATGTGGTCTGGTATTGTCATGCTGAAACATTCCACCATTGATGTTCATGTGCGGAATGACGTGATGCTGCTGGATCTTGTCTCAATATCTGATGCCCATCAATGCACCTGCCACATGCACAAGAGCCGTCTTACCACCATGATGGGATTCCTGCCCACACCACGACACTACCACCACCAAAACAGTTGACTTGTTGCACGCAGTTTGGAGCATAACGTTCCCCTCAACGTCTATGAACACATATGCGTCTATCAGCACATGGCAGGAGAAAACAAAACTCATCTGAGAACAAAACAGTCCTCCACCTGGCACGTGTCCGTCTCACCCTCTGCTGACACCACTGCAGACGCTCCGCTAAGTGATGTGGGGTCAAAACGTTACGTCGCACTGGTCTTCTAGGGAAAATTCCTGCCTCCTTCAGCTGATAAACGAACTGTCTGGTTAGAAATTCTGCATAGTCCAGGGATTTGTGTCACTGTGGTGGTTGCTGTTGTGGTTCGATTTTGAATATGACGCACCTGGATGTATCGATCTTGAGCGGTGGTGGTTACTCTGGGATGATCTGACCTTGGCTTGTCATTAACACTTTGAGTGGTGTTGTACCATGCCCATAAAGCAGAGACGCCAAAGTGCATTGCCACAGCTTGTTGAGTTGCCCCTGCTTGCAATCTTCCAATGGCATTATTGCATTGAGCTGACGTCAATCTTGGCATTATTGCGTTACCTACAGTATTGTTATGCAGTCTGTTTGAATCACTGCTGATGTGGCCTTTTATGCCCCACCAATGGAGAGTTTGGCATACAAAGTTACAGCAAAGTTACAGAACTTCTTGATGCACATGCTTCTCTGAGGATTTCGCTTTTGCGTTTCAGTACAAATGTTGACTAGGCTACGTTTATGTGAATCAAACATGTTTTATAATGTTTTTGCATCACCATTCACTCACTTACTTGATTGTCTTTACGATGTCTTTGATTTTGTCAAAATAATCTGATAGCATTATTTTTACCAATGTCGAGTTTTTTTGGTTTAAGAGTATAATATGATGAGGTGTTGTTGAACAAATATTCTTTTTCTTTCCTTTGATATGGACAATAGCAATAATTTAGCCATGTCTGTCACCTTTTTTTTATTTGCTTCTGTTATAATTCTTTTCAGATAATTAATTTGAAGCGATTCCAGTTTTTGAATGGCCGGTGGGTGAAATCTCATAAAATTGTGAAATTTCCTATTAAAGACTTTGACCCCACCCATTACTTAGCCCCACGGTCATCACCAAAGGAAACAACAGATGTGTGTGGAGAACCGGGTCAAGACTTGTGTTCTGAAAATGAGAGTTCCTTGAAGCATAATGAATCTGATGGTGTGTCTGAAGGTAATGTACACGTAGTCTCAATAACTATGTTCGACTTGTTTAAATGTATGTACAAAATAAAATGTACCGGTAGTTGTTTTAAATGACTTTATTTTAATAACTTTACCAGTAACTTTGTCTGTATCAGTGCATACACAGTTTCAGTAGACAGTAGACCAAACTATTTTTTGTTTATTTAGGCCATGAGTCAAACTTATGGAAAAAATGTTTTACGGTGACCACATAAAATAGTTTGTCACCATCAAAAGTGTGATGTCAATAGCTATTTTATATCAAAGGCATGCAATAGCATGCTGTCATGCTTAAAGTTAGGTGGATAACTTGTACCATTTTTGTTTTAGTGTTACTGTATATAAAGAATTGCTATCACTGAGAATGTTATTTTGATAATGTGCATTCATTATTTAAGTTGATTGATTATTATAAATTCCTTATTTAAAACTGTCCTGTGGATTTATGATCATTCAACAAAAAATAAAACAGAACAAACAGAAAATCATTTTGTACTTAACATTACATAGTGACAACCTGAAGGATATGCAGTGTGCTATTTCTGCTTGTGAGGACTTCACTGGGATTTTGACATGAAGTACAGGTTACTTTGACTGAATATCAATTTCAGTTAGCTCCTGCTAAGGTTGCTGAAGCGTGCAACAGTTTTAATTTCATCATTCTATACAATTACCCAGCCAGGTCTTCCTGACAACATGGACCCATAGTTTCGAAGCTGTCTTAGAGCTACACAATCGTAAAACCATCGTAAGCTATAATGTCTCTACAGTACTCGCCATAGTGACATCATAGCTTACAATGGTTTTACAATTTCGTAGCGTTATTCTAGCTTCAAACTTATGGGCCCAGGGACATCATTTACAGGGTGTATAACCCTTGAATATATGGCCTGGCATACATTCCAAAAGTATTAATAAATAAGTTTTTAAAACATCAAATTTAATTATGTTTCAGTTAAAAACTACATAATTATATACAGATTGTAACCAAATTTGTGTATGTTACTTTCAGCAAATGAAAACACCAATAGCAGCAAACCCACATGTCCTGTACAGACACAAGATGATACAGACGACTACTCAGCGGGGCGGTATAATCTCGTCTCTATGTCGGTGGGTAGTCCATAAATATGTTTTTATTACTGGTTGCCATGGTTACTTGCTTGTGTAGGTTATTCTTTATAAATACAAGTCAAATTGTTTTAATTGCATCATTTAATTTGTCAAAAGAGTCAAAATAAAAAAAATAAAAAAATAAAACATATTTTAAACTAAAATAATTTTAAAAACCCACACGGCTACCATAGGCTTGTTTACTTAAAGTGTGGAAGTAAGAATTTCAAATTGCTGCTCATCAAAATTACCAAGACAGAGAAAACATGTTGCTTAAATTTTAAATACAGAACTACAGCTTTTTGCAGTTCCCTTTATGATCAAAGAAATAATGATTAACAACTCTCCAACACAAACAAAAACATTGTCTTTTGGGTATTGGATGAAGGTTTATAAAGCAATAGAAATCGAAGTCCAGTCCTGCGGGTGTCCCATATCTAATATACTGAACTCTATTGAAAATACATTTATTAGGTTGCTATAAAACACAATAACCCTAACCCTTGTATACAATTTGTGGGTTATTTATTGCCAGAGTACATCCAGTTATACAAAATCACTTAAATGTTTTGGGGTTTTTTCTTTTCATATTCTTATTACAACTGTAAATCTGACTGGTGCAGTTTCAGTGGAGTTTGATATACAAATTTCTAAATATATATACAGGGCTCGAAATGGCCTGTGGCCAGGTCGCCAATGCGACCAATGTCCCTTTTGGGCGACTTAAATATACAAAAATAATGGTGTTAGTTTGCCAAATAATATTATTTGGTCGATCTTCTTTAGAGCTATAACATATGAGCCACTATTAATATTTGTATTGCATATATTTATTCCACTTTAAAGTCTTGTTGGTGGTTCGCTTATTATAATTTGCCAACATCCATTATTTTTTGGGCCACCATATTTTTTGGTGATTTTCGTGCCTTGATGTATACAATGTAACCTCTTAAAATTGTAATGCACTTGTTAATTTATGTTCCCGTTTTCAGTGTCACACAGGTATTCTAGGGGGAGGCCATTATGTTGCATATGCAAAGAATCCCAACGGTAAATGGTATTGCTACAATGACAGCAGCTGTAAGGTAATCTTTTGTTGGTTATTCATACATAGAGGATAATAAACAAGTTACCAGTTATTATCAAATTTATGTCGTGATTGAAAAATATTTCACTTGTCACAAGCTTTAGTGAGGGACATAAATTTTATAATAACTGGTACCGAGTTTGATATTCTGTTTATTACCCGAGCTATTTTTTAAAAATAAAATCTTTTATTTTCAGTATATAGGCTATAGCCTACAGTACATCTATATAGTTCGATGTCAGCCACTTTACACACTGTTTTGAGTATTGTTTTAACTTTGTATTTTAATCACATTCACTGATAATTTTCAAAAACCAAAGTTCTGTTTATTACATTTAAAAAATCTATAATGAGCTGCATTAAAAGAACATTTTATTACAAATTTAACAATGAAAACAGAACTCTAAACGCAAACTCTTTAAACTATGTGACATTTTGTGTGTTTGTCAAATTGTGATGACATCATCGTTAGTACCAACAAGGTCATTGGTTTATAAGCTTCAAATCATCCAATAGTGTTGTACATTACACCAATGCAGAATATTTCCCTCTGAGAAAATATAAAAAATATTTTCCCCATTATGAGTGACTGCTAGGGTAATAAAATTGTTTATTTTTGACTTTTTTTTTATTTGACCAGAAATCTGTTTCAGTTTTATTAAACAGCTTTAGTAACACAATCTATTGCAAAAACTCTACCCTTTGTGCTTAAATGACCTCCAGACACATTTTTTGAGATCAGTTATTCATTTGTCGAACAATCAACTTCACATTGTTTGGAACTCACTAAACAAGAAGTGAACACAACTCGTACTAAAAGGGATTTTGCTGGAGTTGATTTTGTTTTTAAATTATATTTTAAAATAAAGGTTTTTAACATCATGTTAGTTACATAGGTAATGTTTAAAATTAGAAAAAGAAAGTGTCATTAAAAAATATTGTTAAGCAAAGCCTTAATGTTTTGTTTTGTGGCCAATATACATGTAACTGTTAACTGATGGTGAAACCTGAAAAAGTTAACTTTATTATATTTTATATAAATTTATCATACAAATGTTATTTATATGTGCAATGTTCTGGAATTCATCTATTAAGAAACAGCTTTTTTTCTCTGACAAACCTTTATATAAAAATAACTTTAAAAAAATACTTTGTTTGATGATATTTTTCTGGTTCCCGTTATAATTGCATTACCATGTTCATATTGCAGGAAATACCAGAACTGCAGCTGGACACCAAATCAGCCTACATTTTATTTTACGAGCGTGAAAACATTGATCTCAACAAGATAATGCCGGATGTGACTGGGAAGGAACCAGACATGACGGAAATTGATGATGAATTTGAATCCGATTTCAAAAAAAATTGTGTTTTACAATGACAGACTGAGAGGTGCTTTTTTTAACTACACGAGAACACCACAGAAAAGTATTACAATAGACTTGCATATTTTGCTCTATGTTCAGTGTTCTATATATTCATTGAGACTGTTTGACTGTCAGGAATTCAGTTGATAGATGAGGGTGAACTGTGTCATGTTGTTAAGATAATAATTTTGACTACAAAATGTGTTTACTATTAAATCTTAGTGTTTGAAAGTAGTATCATAATACTATAATTATTGTTATTACTCAGTAGTTTCTGAATTGCTTTCAAGGTACATTGGTCAAATGGTTAGTAATTGTGAATATATTTAAAAAAAAAAAAAAAAAATCTATTTCAAATAATGATTTTAAAAGTATTTTAACATCACTGGTGAGATACAGTTTTCTTATTAATAAATATGTTGTTTGTTTTCTTTTTTTAAAGTTAACAGTCTGTTGTATGCCCTATTGATGTTACTATAACAAAGCTAGATAGTTAGCCAAAGGTCTAAATTTATAGAAGGAAAATATATCTTAATAAGTGTATTTAATTTAGTAATACATTAGTCTAGCTATAAATTCAGTTTTATTTTTTTAAGATTAAATACAGCAAAGTAAGAAAGTGTAAACTTTTCAAGGCTTTGCTCTTTAACATAACATTTATTTAAATAAAGCTTTTATATACGACTTTTATAAATGATACAGAAAGCTTAATACTGTACTTTGAAGCGAGAGAGAATTTGGTTGTGAGTAGGTGTTCATCATGTATGTAATTCAATTTATGTCATGATTGAGCCTGTCAGCTTTTCCAGATAACAGAATTTCTTGTTACATTCCATGAATGGAGCATTGTTTTCGTTGTTCCACATAGCGATGTTTTTCTCCATGGACTTCTATCTGCTAGATGAATGAAGATGCAGTTTAGCTGCATCCCATTCTGTTAATTACCAAAGTATTACCTTTAAATTAGTATCATCATCTACCATCATTTCAAAGAAATAATTATGCAAGGTTTCTTTTTTAATCTTTTATAAGTGAAATTTAACAGTTTGTGAAGTTGTTTTGTTTTGTTATGATTTTATAGGTTTGGTTCTTTTTTCACTACTTGAAAATATTTATCAGCCCACCGACTAATATTAGACATTGTGAAAAGTGAATATATATATATATTATATATATATGTATCTGAATGTGCCATGGCTGTAAATAAGAGGTGAAGACTAATAATTAAGACAGCATTGCTAGTCCTATGCTTTAAAGGTAACACAACCACTTTGTTACAGTCCTGGGCCCCGTTTTACGAAGCTATCATAGCACAAAGATCACCTAAAGTGTATAATGTAGCACGGCCCTTATGGTGATCTTAGAGCTAAGATCGCTTAGTGGAATGAGGCCCTGGTATTATTCATGTTATGTTTAATTAAAAATAACATAAATTATCCCCCCCCCCCCGTTGAATATATGAATGTTGAATGAGTCTAGGAGGGATATATATATACTAGTGATGTAATTATGGTTTAAAACTAGATGTGATGGGATTCTTATTTCAGTACCGTGAGTACATTACTTGACTTGATGGAAGGTGTTCGCTACATTCCCCCAGTTGTTTCAAAAACCAATATATCAAAAGTTATTTTACGTGTTGATTGATCCATTTTGTTTTTTACACAAATTTCAAAAATGGTCTATGTTCATCACATAAAACTTGATATTCGTCTTTTTGTTTAGTACAGAATTCATATATTATGTTGTTTTCTTACTTTGCTGATTTATTAAGATTTCATGTGGTTGTGTTATTCTGTAAAATATAAGACTAAGAGAAAATTTTGTTTCAGATTTTCATTATTATTAATTCCCTAACCCAGTTAACAACCACTGTTACTCTTCACCATGGGTATATGCTTTGAAATTGTCATTTAGATAAAATTGTAGCTTAATTTCAGAGAGCTTAACTAATATGAATTGTGTCATTGGATAAATTGAGCTCTTTTTTTAACCCATTCATTGGTTGTTTTTCAATCCCAACCAGTGGACCTATGTCTAGTACATCAAAGGCCATGGAATGCTTTTGGGAAAAGTGCATATTACAGGGGTGGGAATTCACCTCGGATCAGCTGTTTTCTCTCATGGAACATTGCGTTTCCTCGCATTTTAATCGTTCTTTCCTCCAAAATGTGTTAAATGGCACAGATTTTAACCTAGGATTTAAAGAATTTCTGTGAACCCTCTAGATTTCCTCTTTTTTACAGTTCAGTTCCCACCCTCGATATTAAAAACCCTTTGCTGCTGTTTGGTAGGGGTATCCTATCTGGTAGTACTGTTTCCTTTCTCTTAAAAAGAGAGGGCAGGGTTTAGTTCGGCTGGTAGAGCACTCACCTAGGTGCCAGGGTCTTGGGATTGAACCACCTCAGCGGACCCAATTGACTTTTTCCCACAACAACCAATGTCCCATTACTGGTATGTGTTCTCATGCCTGTGTGAAAGTGTCTATAACAGATCCCTTGCTGTTAAGGGAAAAATGTAGCGGGTTTTTAATCTGATGACTACATGTCAAAATTACTAAATAATTGACATCCAATAGCAGATGATTAATTAATTGGTGTGCTCTAGTGAAGTTGTTGGACAAAACAAACTGTAACTCTTAAAACAGTGTCCAAACAAAAAGTTTAACCTCAAATGGCTTTAGTATAAAATGTGCTTTAAAATTCTTTTCTTTTTCTAGACCAACCATGTGTGTTAAACATATAATAGCTGGTGATTAAACTTTTGAGATGTCATTAAACAAACGTCTCTTTTTGTTGCACCTTTACAAAGTAAAAAGTCAACATATCGTTCCTTATTTTCTGATGGTGATGGCACCCATATTTGTGTTTAGCTCAATAGCTCAAGTATGTTACACATGTAATAGCTGGTGATTAAACAGTGTTGAGATGCCATTAAACAAACTGTTTAACATCTCTTTTTTTTCTCACTCTTACAAGGTAAAAAGGCAACATATAGTTACTGCTTAGCTGACAATGATGGCAATAACATGTGCGTTTATCTCTATCAATGAAATTTGGGTTATAGTTCAGCTCAGTAAAAAACAAATTAGAAATTTATTAAATTGGGAAACTTTTATGTTGATGGTGACTGCCCAGTATAGCATGCAAGGTCAATAGCAATGTGGCTGTGTTAACTTTATTTACAGTGATGTAATAATGAAAATCTGAAACACGATTTTCTCACCTTCAATGCAGTTTGTATGAGTAGAAAACTAATAGTGTTGCAGTGCTTGTGATCTTTCCATTTATGTATAAACTATATAATTATGTATATATACAAGAAATGTAGTAAAACGTAGGAATGTCTTTTGTTTATAAGCTGTACTAGTTGCATATGGGTGTAATCTGAACGAGTGATATCTGGAGTCCAAAAAAATGGCAGTGGGCATGTGTAAATTGTTTTAATTTTTTGTTATAATCTTGTATAGTTCATCTGTGTGAAATCCCTCTGTATTTATCTTATGAATATTCATCATCAGCATCATTCCTTCTTCTGCCTCCATTGGCTGTAGACTGTTTTCTAAAGAGGCATCATGTTTGATTATATATTAATTATATGTATATTGTTGTCATATGTAAGTATATAAATATATATATATATATTGGGTGTTTTCAGAATCACATGTTTAAGAGGTAGTTTGTCCATTTCTAATCTTCATCTTTGTGTGTGCATTTTAATTGTATATCATTACATATTATAAATGCATGATTCCTGTTTTGAAAAATAGTTCAGGTGAGTGTGAAGGCACTGCAGGTGCAATTCACAATAAAATAAGAAAAATAAAGCTGTGAGTTGTACAAACCTTGGGTAAGACATTGCCAACATTCAGTAATATTTGAAGGTAATAAGCTAAATACATGAACTCTACAGGGCCATATGAGCGTAAAATATTGGTGGGGGCAGTTAAAAAATTTTTTTTAAAATTGAGGCATAATGATATCTGATCTTCTCCAGCCAGACAGAAAAGGCACTTTTAAACTACAAAGAGCACAGTTTCTTATTTTTTTAATTAAAAGGGAAAGTACAGTTTAAAAAAACAGTATTTTGCATTATGTAGCTTGCAGTTATGAGTTATCTGAAGAAATTGCAGTCCTGTTCTCGAAGATTATTTAACAGAGTTCACATTAACCTGTGTGGAGCATGTACCTGTCGTATGTAGCACTAGATGTATGTTAGAATAGTTGGAAAACATTAGGTTTTGTTTCTTAACTAGATGTGTGTGTGTGTGTGTGTATGCAGAGAGAGAGAGAAAGAGAACGAGAGAGAGGCCCAGACAGACAGAGACTGAGACTAACTGTGTATATGTGAGTGTGTATAACAGGTTTATGACATAGGGTATCAGTTGTATCCTGTGCAGATACGAATGGGAAACTGTATAGCGTGTCTGGTGTTTGTTTTGAACTGGATAAAGCTGATGTCCCACATCATTAACCAGTTGGTTTTTATCCTTCAATCATATTTATTCCTAAGTTTTGATATACAAATGTGCTACCATCAGTTAGATCGCAGTAATATTTTTTTTATCACAAACAACACTGCTTTATTTCTATACTGAAACTAACAAATTGAATACAATTTTTTTTTTTTTAAATCTGCAGTTGAAAACCTACTCCAAAGTAAACGAGTCAAGTGAGATATCACATGATAACCTATTAGCAGCAGTTTATCACTTTGATTTAACTGGCCATCACTATCGGCCAGTGCTACAAACAGAGATTGCAGGACTACTAATATATTACTTAAATATGGTAGATTTGTGATTAGTACTGTGGTTAGGTGACATGATGACCAGTGACGTTGGTGCATCAGGTGGTTTTAGATTATTTAGTAGCCTCTTCATTGTCTTTCAGTTGCCAAAATGCTGTGTGTATTACAATGAAACCCCTCTAAACGGACACCCTCAGGACGGAGTTTTAAAAAAAATCCAGTTTTGAGGGTATCTGGTTTAAAGAGGTTATGCTCTGTACTAGTATTTAAAAAGGGACCGTGAAAAAAATGACCATTTTTGAAGAAATTCTGTTGAACAGAGGGTCTGGTTTAGAGGGATTTCACTGTGTCATGGTCTGTTGGTTAGCCCAATGGTCAGTGCTGCGTTCAGTACTTAGATTTTGTTGCAATCGATCACTAATGACTGAACCTGGTTCCCCTCCTATAATGTTCATCAAAGTCAGGTGCACAAAAAGGTTGGGGAGTGTGTCTTAATATGACTTGAGTCGATTAAACGCATGGTGGAATTTTCTTTCAAATGGCATCGCTTCTTAGAGGATTCAGGGGTTAATTAGTCTACACTGGCTATGTAGGTAGGTCCATGTTTGTTTGTTCTATCGTGTAGCTATTTTGTTCAAGTTTGGCCTATAATTGGTTCGTTCTGACAGATTGGATGTATTACAGTAGATGGATGGACATGAAAGGCATTTGCAACTTGATGCCAATTAGTTCCAAATACTCAGGAAACATATTCTATATCATGACATGTCATGACCATATTGCTGTAAATTATTGCTATTCGGTTAAATTCCAGGGTTGATATTTGTCATTTGCCAAATACAAATTGGACTCCCGAGTTCAATTTGGGGTATATATTATTATAAAGATGGATATATTTAATACTAAATGCATCAAATAACTAGTTTGACAATTTCTCTATTTATCTAGTTGCATTTTGTTTGAATAAATGTATCTGCACATTTTTCAAACAAAATGGGCCTAAACTTGTAATCCAGAGTTCCCTTTTACTGTGTGAATTTGTGTTATTTACTTCATTTAATTAATAAATACAGGTGATTTCTGCTATTATGTGTACTGCATTTTATAAACTTGTGTGTTTGATGCATTCATACTTATTTCATAAATAATTTCATTCAGTTTGTATGATTATTTACTCGTCTGTGTAATAACGCATGTAATATTGCGTTAACTCAGATTTTTATAGTTAAACTAATTAACCTTGCTTTGTTTTTGTAGTTATTGTTAGTTGATATATTGTATATTTTTTTTATGTTTTAGTTAAAATGTAATTTGTAGATTGTGTAATATTTTTTTAATTATTATTCACATAATTTTGATACTCAAAAATTGTTTAAGATTAAGGACTTAATGCATGTGTGTGTGTGTGTGTGTGTGTGTGTGTGTATCATTACTTGTTTTGTCTTGAAGTTATGATTTGTGTTACAGATTTTGGCCAGTAAATAATGATTAAACCTGTGTGATTAAGGCCATCACCACCATGACTGGTTAAATGATTTTTTGTTTTTTTTTTGTTGATTTTTAAAGTTTCAGATTGTTTTTCCACAAGTAATTTTCAGAAATCCAGTCGGTAGAGAACAGCTGCCTGAGATGATGCTTTGGTCGTAAGATCAAACCCCCTCTGTGGAACCATTCTTGTCCCACTCGGGTGCTCAATGACTGGTATATCAAAGGTCGTGATAGGTTTTGTCCTGTCTGTGGAAAAGTACATATAAAAGATCCCTTGCTGCTAATGAAAAAAATGTATCAGCTTTCTTCTAAGACTGTATGTTAGAAATGTATTCTTGTGGTGTCGTTAAAAAGCTCAAAAACTTTTAACTTTTTATTTTCTCATTCATATGTGAATAGCATTTTCAGATGATTCTTGCCCCGATGCCCTTGCCGATTGAAAAGAGTAGGAAAACTTGTTCAATTCAAAATCTTTTGTTTGATGCAGTTGATTTGAATATTTTCATAATGTGAGTGATTTTGTACACAAAATATTTTAGAATTAGTAGATGCTTGTAGATATGTGATACAATTTTTTTAAATTATTATTAACAAATGTGATTACTGAAAGTTTAATTTAACAAATATTGTGATTTATTTTAAATGAATTGAATTTTTTATTTGCTACCTACATGTAGCTTGAATCAAGAATGATCAGTTCAGTAATTTTCGGATTTGATCCCACTAGCTACCATTCTTGATTCTGGTTTTCTACTTACTATACCACCAAGACCCATTACCAAAGTGAACACATTAAGTCTTTTCATTTTTTAACCCAAGTTTAGGTATACCTACCTGTATACCTAAACTTAAAAAAAAAAAAATTTGTCCTATCAATATTATGCTAATAGCCAAATGTAATTTGGTTTGTTTTGTTTTTGTTATTGTTTTTCGCTTTTTTAGTTTTGTAGTGGGTTTTTTTAAATAATATTAATGGCACTAACCACTGAAATTTTGTAAACAAAGTATTTTAATAGAAATAACATGCTACTAGCATATACATATATTAATAGTAGAGGTAGGACAAGGTAAGAGGAGGTTATTTCTGGACTCTTATATAGAATTTATAAAACAAGAAAAATAATACAAAAAACTTGTACGAAAAGCATTTGGAAAGAGTATGATGAACTGACACAGGTTTATAAAATAAGAATACAAATTTCTTGCTGAAAATATAGGGTTCATATGGGTCATGGAATGTTAATTTCTAGACCATGCAGGGCCCATATTTTAAGTGATCTTAGCACTATGAAATCGTAAAACCACCGTAAGCTATGCTGTCACTGTAGCATGTGCTGTGGCGACGTCACAACCTACGATCATTTTACGATTTCGTAGCACTAGGATAGCTTTGAAAATATGGTGCCAGGGTCAGTGCTTATAAAACATTTTAGAGTCTCACTCTTTAATGATGTCACACACATGCAATTTGTATGGCATTGTCATGACATTAACATCTCACTCTATTGGTCTTGAGTCTAGACTCTTAAGTTTTGTAAACACCAGGGGCCTAATTCACTCAACTCTCGCAACTTTGCGATCTCGCAGTTCAATGCTAAAAGACTTGCATATAGGATGATTTGCGTTATGTAATCCAGTGGGAAGACATTTTACGAGTCAGAGGTGTTGTTAGGACTAAATTGGATAGCTTTATATATGGCAAAACTGAATGTCAATACACAGCCACGGTAGCTTGAATGTTTTTTTATGCTTAGAAAATAACGATTTCCCGGGAGAAACGTTTTTTCCCGCGGGAGACTTGATCAAATACTGGGAGTCTCCCGCGGAATACGGGAGGGTTGACAGGTCTGTCCAATAAAGTAAGGATGACCGAAATTGATTGTTCTGTGATGTGCAAGTTAGCCTGAAACTGATTACTGTGTAACACATACATGCACGTTAACGTCCGCACAAGTGCACTACATTTATACGTCTTAGCTGAAAAAGACATTTAAATATATTTTAAATCTGGTTTTTTTATAATTATTATGCAAGACATAGAATACTATATTCATGTTCATTAGATACCTTTTGCTCATAAGAATTTTTTTTAAACAAGTCGTAAGATAAATGGTATCCAATGGCCACTCATGTAGTATTTTTTATCTGGGATTTTGAGTTACAGTGTGTTGATAATAAATTTTCCTTCATTTGTAATAACTTGAGGAAATTAGTGACAATTCACATTTAATCATTATTGTTAGATTATGTGAATAATGGCAGAAACTTTCTTGACTTTTTTTAAAGGTTCTAAAAAATGCCTTCAAAGGCCAAATTCCACTGAAGGGTGATAACGGAAAAAATACATGTTAAAAAAAATAGAACTAGCGTTTTCCAATACACATGTATATCCAATTATGTTGAATGCAGAATGGCCCACTGGCAAAGTGGTAAATCATTTCAGAGAGAACTTGATGTGATTTTTCAAAAATGTTGCACTCAGAAAATGTTTAATTTTAGCCAGTAGGGGCAAGTGTTAAATTGGAATACTAGAAATTTGTTTATGTATGGTATATATGTATGTGTTAAAAGTTTGTTTGTGGGTAGCTAGCTACATGTGTGTAGATACGTAGTTAAGCATATACACAAATATACACATATTATATAACTAGGTTATCTTTCTTTCAAGTAGACTTAACAGAAATTTCTACTTTTTTCCATCAGATTTCTGGGCCCATGCTTATAGAACGTTTAGGAGTCTAGACACAGAACTTTTGAGAGTCTAGACACAGAACTTTTAAGAGTCTAGACACAGATCTTTTAAGAGTCTAGACACAGAACATTTAAGAGTCTAGACACAGATCATTTAAGAGTCTAGACACAGAACTTTTAAGAGTCTAGACACAGAACTTTAATAACGACAAACATATACAATTTGTATGACAGTTACAATTTGTCATGGTGGAAGACTTCGGATCTATTAGTCCAGACTAAATGCCATGTTGCAAGTTTCAGTTTCTATTAAGAGCCTAAACTAATGGTTTTAAAAGCACCAGACCTGGTCATGTAATAGTTTGTCAGATCCACATCAGTAAAATATCCATATGAATGTAAATATACTGACAGAAAGAAGTAAGGGATCACTCCAACCCTTAAGTTGTATCTCAACCGGACATTAGTGATTATTTTAGAAATCATTGATTTCAATTGCTGCATCCTAACCGCATGCATGAGACGCAACATGAATCCTACGCGTGCGGTTAGAATACGGCTTAACAGGAAAGAGTGATTGCAATTCAAAGTCATAGGGTCAGGATGTTAACCAAGTTACTGACATTCAATATCACATTACTGACATTTTATCCTACATTACATGTCTACTTTATAGACACTACAATAGTGACTGAAATTTGGTCTACACTACCAAGTGTTCCCTCATTTATTTCTCAGTATATATCAGCTGTTTTGTTGTACTGTGCATTACAGTACAGGGTAACCCGTGCAGTTTGTTTTTCCATTTGCCAACCTGTGTAATTAGGCCTTAAAAGTCAAGGAATTTTGTTAATAATAATATTTATTACATACCTATTCAATCTTACTATAGTGATAAAGACATTCTCAAGCTGTGTGCTAAATTTATCTTGTATTACACATATGTACGATCTGGACCAGAACTTGTAAATGGGGAATTCCCTTGTTATATTTACTGGAATTAGTGTCGTTTTGTTACCGACATCATGTATGATTTACAAATTATGTCACATCGTATTTGAAACATTACACAAGATTGCCACAGAGTATAATTCTTAACGTTCAGTAAATCCACTAAAGGAGGATTGATTAATAGATTTAAGAAAGTGTATTTATGACATTAAATTAAAAAAACGATTTGTAAAATTTTACAGAAGGTATGTAATAAATACATAACCTCACATACGTTGTTTTTGCTTGCTATTTATTGCACTCATTTATTTTGTGCAAGAACATACAACTCGACTGCTACATGGTCTCATGGTATATATATAAATTCTTAAACAAAATAAACTTGTGCAATAAATAGGAAACGAAAACAACGTATGCGAGGTTTTTTGTATGTATTAACCCAGAGATAGATACCTGGGGTCTAATTCACTAACTCTCGCAACTTTGCAATCTCGCAGTGCATTGCAAGAGAGCTTTGTGAATTAGGCCCCTGGTATATGAAAATATGTGATTGCTGTGGACTACAGAGTAACAGTCTTTTCCTCTTCTATTGTTAGTCATCAGTACTACATGTAATGTATCCCGTTTGTCTTCTTTGTTGTGCACTTAGTAATCTACTCAGGAAATTCAGCATTTTTTTTTTTTAATGCTAAAAATACTAAATTTATTGTTTGTTGCATGCTGTTGTTTGTTAAAACCTGTACAAAACAAATAATGATTTTTTAAATTTTCTTTTTGTACATTTTTTTTCTCAAGAATGTGATTAAATTTGCTGTTCACCAAAACTAGTTTTTATAAAATAATGCCAACATTAAATATGAAGTATTATCACCGAGGTTAGAATTTAAAATAAAATTTATTCTTTTCAGCAGTTTGAAAAACCCAAAACAACTTAATATTATATACTGTACTGCAAAATATTTTCAGAGATACTACTGGTACTAGGTACTTACTAGGAATTGTGATAACCAAGCAGAAATCAGTTGGGTTAAATCAATTGTTTAGACACTTAAATTATTTTCAAGGGGGTGGGAGCAGAATTTGCAAGGAATTTGGCTTTTGTATTATTGACACAAAAAAAGTGTTTTTTTGTTTTGTTTTTTTATATGAAATATACAAGGGACATGCTCCTTCATGCAGGCGCCCAAGAAAAATTAAATGTCACAAAATGTCTGAAAAATAAATATTTAATGTTGTTACTTAATATACCGTGTACAAATTGTTTTCTTGTTTACAGACTATTACTATTTGTGTACATTGCTTACATGTAGAGTATGTAAGTTGTGGCGTGGATTGCTGATGCCAAACAGTCATCATTATAGCCTCTCTGTGATTTCTACCTGGGAATAAATTTGGACAATACTACGTATAACAAGGTTTTTTGTTTTTTAAAGCTAGTGTGTGTACCAACCAGATGTGCATCAAAGTAATCGGTGAATGAAGTGCATACTACATAATGGTCATAGGGTTTTACATGCACATTCAAAGTAAGCTGTTGTAGAGCACACCTGTCATGGGCACAGGTATTGACTTCCATCAGCTCATTCATCCAGGAAAGGGTATGGGGGTGGATGGGAGAGGGAGTAAAAGCAGCCCTACCAGGATCAGTAGTTCATATATATATATATATATATATATATATACATATATACATACAGAGGTTATTCCCTCGTGTTTTTCGGTATCGTCAATATCATATATTAGGAATAAAAATTGTATTTTACTCCTAATATATGATATTGACGATGCCGAAATACACGAGGGTAATAATCTCTTTATCATTTAAGCTCAAGCTTAATACGTGTTTTTGTACACGCAACTTTAATTCCAGTCTGCCATTACGAGATATTCAAATGACTTAAGAATATGTGGCGCGGTGTATTTTTTAATGGAAATGACATCAAACTCGAATGACGTCATTTTAGATGTCCTTATATCAAAATAGTTATGCCTAACGTTTTTTGTTTTCTGAACGGTGGACAGCTTTTAGTGTCAAATTGCCATTGAAATGTTTTTATCTGATGACAATGCATACGTCAATCGTGGAGTGACACCCAAGTATGTTTGCTTAAATGTCAATAAAAACCTAGTGCCGAGACCTCGACTAATTTACATCTAATTTGCAAAGTTATCAAATTCTTAAAGTATGTGATCTGAAAAATATCACATACTTTGATTGCACTGAAAATGTAAGATATTATGTGAACAACTTTAGATAAAAGTATGAAAGAGAAAATCCATCATATCTGGATGAGATGTACTTGTCTTGTGTGAACATTCTGCATGTAGTATGTATATATAGTTGTTCAAACATGTAGCAATGTTGTCTGCCTAGTGCAGATATTGTTCCACAAATATAACAAATACTATATCTTGGTCTTTATCACACCACCTTGTTAAAACAATTTAACATCATTTCTCCCACCCCTAGCTACATGTATACAAGACATGCATTCCATTATGTTGGCCTATGTGGAATAGCCATTTCTCGTGCTGGGGTGTCGTTAAAAGATCTATTCTAATTCTATTCTATTTGTATTCTATCTATGGTGGGGAGAAAATTTATTCTTAAATTTTTATGCTGTTCATGTTTGGTATGAATAATCTAGAGAACAAAGCCCGTTTCTGTACAAAATATAATGATGCATGTTGGTGATGTCGGGTATCGGAAACAAAGTCCAGGGCCTGTGCTTATAAAACGTTTAGAGTCCAGACTCCATATCTCTAATGATGTCACACGCACACGATTTGTATGGCGTTGTCATGACATTAGTGTCTCAGATTCTAAAGGTTTTATAAGCACCAGGCCAGATTGATATTAACGTTCTGTTTTCATATGATGTCACTGGAAATATATCAGAATGATCCATGTTGGTAATGTCTGGTATCGAAAACAAAGTCCAGATTGATATTAATTTTCAGTTTTCGTACGATGTCAATGGATATACACAATAGCATGATGCATGTGGGTGATATCCGGTATCAAAAACAAAGTTCAGATTGATATTTTGTGATTAAAACTTTCATTATAAAAGTGATCTTATTAATTTGTAGTATTAAATTTTATTTAACAACATGAAACAAACCATAAATATGACCGTTAAGTTATGATAAAATTGTTAAATAAAAAAGTTAACTCTTTCAGCCATCTGTTTGTTCATATAAAAATATAAATTTACTGAATAAATGAGAGGAAAAAAAAGAATCCATCATATGCAATCATGTGGAATAGAAAAGTACACCCTCAGTAGTAAAAATTTTGACCCTGGGATTCCGTAAGTCTTGTTCGAAGTCAAAATTTCCACCATCTCGAGCGTACTTTTTCTGTCCCATATGACCGCATATGATGGTTTCTTAGTCTACTGAAAGATGTTAACTGTGTAGAAAATTTGGTTCAAAACACTTCATAATCATTGTCTTTTAAACAATCGTCTTTTAAACAATCATCATTTAAACGTGTTCAACATATTATACCACGCGATATTTATTTAAAAATTAACATTCTGACAACACAAGGTTGAATTTAAACACTTTATTTCAGACATTTCACAAAAAATGACAAAAATATAAAATGCTGAAATTCTTGCATTAAAGCTGAATAAATACATTTCTTGTTCAGCAGGTATATACATGTATGCCTGTCATGACCAATGTGTGTTGCCCCCAACCAAATATAAAATCTAAGAATGTCAAGATAATTTTAAGGGAGTCCTCAATACAAAAACCTTTGAGTGAAGCAACTCCTAGACTCCTGGAAGTGGATCATAGTCTCATTGCCAATATATATTTTTATTTGTGTGAATGCCACCCCTACCTTCAAAATCGGGTCAACAGGATCACCATTTTCCAGAAGAAACACAAACCAGGCTTTCGACTAGACAGTTTTTAATCTTTGTATCTATGCATTTTTAAAATCCTTTCTTTATCTTATAATTATTCATGACAGAAGGCAACATATCCAATATTTTTGGAATTTTGCTGTCCAAGAAATACCTCTGCCCCTCCCCACCACCCCCCCAAAAAAAAACCCCAACCTTTTATTACTAGAAATAACTTTTACAAGGTAGTCAGCTCAAATATGATCCTTTAATAATAAATGTTAAAAAGATGCATACCCGGACCACCAACACATATTGATAGTTCAACAAATGAAAAACGTGTAATTTTAGAATTGGTCAAAAGAAACACGATTATTCCTGCTAACTGGGGGTAACAATTTTGTTTCTTTTTCGTTGTCTCTCCAGACTCTGGTACTCTGGCTTGGAAGGGAAGTAATGTCATCTCCTGTAAACTACTCTTGTATGCACGCAGTAAGCAAATGCAGTAATTTAAGGCAAGGTGCTTTGCTTCGATCAGCCTGTCTTGTAAAACAACAAATGCCCAGATAATATAATATAATATTTAATTAAACATATTTCAATGTACATTAACAGAATGAAATGGGAGTTACAGCATTTTTTCATCTGCAAAAATTCAAAGAAAAACAAATGCAATAGTAGAGCAAAAAAAAGACCACTCACAATAACCAAGTGATAATGTTCTTTTCTCTAGAACTACATGATTGGTCAGTTCTTTGATTTTAGGTGGGACAGTCTACTTTATCAGTAGTATTACAGTATTATTTACAGTAATAAACGCTAACTGTTGATAATGTCAATTAGCATTTTAGGGGTTACAGGATATTTGTTGGAAAATGTTTTAATTTTCTTTAGCAATATGGTAACACAAGTGCCTACATTGTCTCTATACCATTAAACAATGACTAATATTAGGACATGTCATAACACATCAGATTGGTAAAAAAAAAAAAAGCATCATAATACTCTTTGATGTTAATACAAGTTTTTGCTCCATTAGTAGCAAAGGTTCTTTTATATGCACCATCCCAGACAGGATAGCACATACCACAGCCTTTGATATACCAGTCGTGGTCCACTGGCTGGAACGAAGCAGTCATAGGTGGAGGCAAGTAAAAGAATAGACCAATTAACTACTAAAGTAAGTAAACAGTCATTTTATCATATCAGTATGTAGATTTCTGAACTTTATCACGGTTTCATGGACAAAACAAAAATATACATCATTGCAGTGTTATTTTGATTTGTTTTGTAGCCAGTTGGTTCATTTTATATAGGAAAATAATGTGTACTTATGTCTGGCTTACTGAGCTGCCTATTATTACAGAACATTTTAATGCATGCTTGTTTCATCATTCAGGGCGTGACATAGCCCAGTGGTACAGCGTTCACTCAATGCGTGGTTGGTGTGGGATCGATCAATGTCAGTGGGCCCACGGGGTTATTTCTCATCCCAGCCAATGCAACGCAGCTGGTATATCAAAGGCTGTGGTATGTACTACCCTGTCTGTCGGATGGTGCATATAAAAGATCCCTTGCTGCTAACTGAAAAAGAGTAGCCCATGAAGTGGCAACAACGGGTTTCCTCTCTCAATATCTGTATGGTCCTTAACCAGATGTCCGACGCCATATAAGTGTAAATAAAATGTGTTGAATGTGTCGTTAAATAAAATCTTTCTTTCTTTTTTTTTTGTTTCATCATTCCGCACAAATCAACATTAAGTATTATGTAGCTACAGTCCCATCAGTAGGATGGAGCGAAATGGCTGCACCAGTTACATATATAAATAGTCATATTTGTACCATTTTGTTATTTAAATATACCAATATACTTGTTTACATTAAGCAATAATGTGCATTAAATAGTGTTGAATATGCATACTAGTCCAAAAGCTTTGCCAAATCATCCCTTTAATCACAGGTACTGGTTTTGAAAATGAACCAGTGTTGTCTTCTTTTTTTTATGGATGATTTTATAAAATTACAAAATATTACACATTCATGTTAAATGTTGTAAAATAGTCTTTCAAAATGAACATGGATATTTCAATGGTCACATTTACTATAAAGACAACATACCAAGAAGCAAAGGGAATATACTGTCAGAACAACACTTACAACGTAAATAGAAGATTTATGCTTCTCGTTAAAGCAGCTTTGTTAAAGTTACATTCTGTACATCAACAACACTTGGACATTTTTCTTCACATACAGTAAAGAATACGTTTCCAACTAAGTAGAACAAAAGCAGCATAATTATTGATTGCATTATATACATCACATAAATATTAAATATTTTAGTCAAATATTTAACCTTAGCATTTCCATCTGTAATACAAAATGTATTTTGAACCAAAACTAACCCCACAACTGTAATTAATTTAATTTAAGGAACTGCTTCCCTTGTCGTTACAAAGCATAATTATTTGTTTTTGAATTTCTCTCTGCTTCGATATCCCCCAAGGTTAATTATGATATCAAGAATAAATAATACATGTGGGAGTAAATATATTGAAAAGTCAGAGCTCGATCTACCCACTGCCAACTCATTTTTATACAAAGTGGCAACAACATTTAGTATTTCGCCAATAATTTTTTTTTTTAAATTGGGCATTTTGTAATATTTATCAAAGGAATACTCTAGATACCAGGAAATTGGCTAAAACATAGTTATTCCCAGTGCAAGTCCTGAAAGTACTTAAATAAAATATACACACAAAAAAACTACATTTAAACTGATGTCACTTTTACAAACAAAGTTAAATTAATACCGTGAAGCATGAATACAAACATTGCCTTTTTGTGATATGGCAGGACTTTTTGTGATATGGCAGGATGGTTAATTACAACTAACCTAAAGCTCATTTGGTTATATTAACTTAAAAAGTTGAAGGTTTTTTGTTTTTTTAAGTGACCTTATACAGCAATTAAGTTTAATATTTCATAATACATGGAATATGTGACATGTCGTTAGTGCATTTATTTTTTGTTTCACATGAATACTAAAATTAAATGTACATACATGAAATCATAAACTATAGGGAAAATCAATATTTGATCCATACATGTAACCATAACCGATTACAAACCAAAACAGCAACGGTTTGGATAATAAAATGCACAAAATACATTGTACAAATCAAAACATAATAAACAACAACAAAGAATAGTGACTGATCCACTTTTTGTATTTTTTTTCACAAACACAGCACACTGCTGCTGTTCTCTCTCATTGGTCTCCCTGCACAGCTTGTAATATACACTTACGCACAGTGATTTGTGACTTTTTCCTTTCACTCCACTGTTTCAAACCTCTCAGACTTAAATACTGACTTTTTAACATTAAGATGGCTGTTCCCGACTTCCATTCACAGAAAACCAGTTTCGACCTAACCAAATATCATCATCACTTCGCAGAACCGCCCCCACTTCTGATTACCTCTCGTCAATGAGAGGAGTGGCATCCCCACCTGGACTGTCATCGTCGTCATCAAACATGGGCGACGGCTGAACTCTCGGACTTCTGGAGACGCGCGGCGATGTCGCTTTGCGCGATGTTCGTTTGGCCCACACCTCCGCGGCTTTAGCCCAGTCGGTGGGCAGCTGACTCGTGCTTGGTCTCGACACGGAGCGCTGCTGCTGCTGCAGTATGTGTGGCGTGTGGGGGGTGTGAGGAGTGTGTGGGGTGTGGGCGAAGTGTGGTGTGGCGCTCGGTGTATGCCGGAGGGCCGACGGAGTCCGTGGCGTCATCCCCGGCCATGCGGAGCTGCGCGGCGTAGGCTGGTACGATGGGGTCTGAATGGGTTGAGTTCCAGGGGTCGTCCCAATCTGTGGCGCCGCGTGGTACTGTGCTCCGGGCGTCAGCATTGGCGTCATACCGAGCGGAGTGGGCTGAAAAAGGAAAAAAAAATGGAAGGTTGTAATTAGTTAAAATATGACCTATGACCACATGATATACTAGAAAGTATATTTTTAAAACTTTTATAAATCTTATACAGTTGCTCAAAAGACCCCCAAATCCCCACTTAAAGAAAGCCCAAAATATTATTTAAAAAATACATTTCTAAATTTTTTTTTAAAGCCATGATTGGATGTAACAAATACGGGTGGCACCACTAGGATGTTTCAACAACAAATTGAAGGCCAACAACCAGAAATGGTTATGTCCACTCTTTGTGAAAATGACAGTAGTTGCCTATTTCATTAGTTGTTTATTTAGTTTTTCTCTCTCTAATGTATGCTTTTAGAGCAGACATATCGTCAACGTCCCTAATTGCGTTGTGCTTCCAACTCCGTTCACTTTGTTTTCTTGTGCACGGTTCACACAGTTAAATCCTATTTGTTGTCGTCTGCTTGTCGTTTTTTTGTGAAGTTTTTCTTCACAGTTCTAGAACATTTTCATTAACAATAAAGTTCAAACAAGTAAGTATCTAAATACAAAACTTTACAAACCCCTTAAACCATTAATTTTACGAAGTCGTTTTTGTTTATTCCTTACAATTACCGATATCGTGTCCACATGACTTGTCGGAAATTGACTTAAAATGGAGAAAGATGCATTAACATTTGGTGTGTGTCACATGACCTCACACTGCCAGATCAACAAGGCCAAAGCATTTAATTTTTATGATTTTTAAGACCCCTGTTTTCAATTATTATATTCGATCTGCAAAAGGTATGCCACATTTTCCTGCCTCTATAGTAGTGAATAATATTCATAATCCATTTATAAGAATTGTAAATAATTTTAATGTATAAATTATGTTAATTAAGAATCAATTTATTAAAAAAATTATATTTTACAAACTATTCACTGGTATGAACATAATGTCTATCAGTATTGACATCAAGTGTTAGCGATGGGTGTTGGTACAACATGGACCGGACCAGAACTCTTGACAAACTGGATTTCTCATTTAAAAAAAAATTTAAACAAAGTGTTCGTCAACTGGGCATAATTAATAAATATATATATTTTCATGTAGTAGAAATAGAAAATGACAAACCACACATGTGCGGTAAGATAGTTTTTGCAAACACACGCACCTGAGCGCAGTTAGAAAGGTTGCACTCTTTCCTGTTTACCAGAGGATGTTTCACTTTTATTTACTAGAATGGATTTGTTTTATGTCCACATTGTTGACTTTTTACGTTAATTGATTGCAATCTATTTTGTTTCACATATCGAAGCTGAAAAATGTAGAATAGTATTTCCATAAATATCGTATTCGTGTTTTTGTCGTTAGGTGAATGGAGTTTGGGACATCGATGGTATATGTAACATGAATGATGAAGTTACATAAATTGAATTAATAAATAAAATTACTTTCCTTTCAGATGTTTTCAAAACTTTTTAACACCAACACATTTTACCCAGTAACAACTGAGCTAAGTGCAGATACAGGTACTGGCATAGACGTCATATAAATCAGCAGACAAGAAATTGTCCCTGTGAGAGTTTGCTTCAATACCTGATATCCGTATGCTCCTGCATGTGCACGTCCAAGCTGTGGTGTGGCGTTGGCAATCTGGCTGGGATTACCGTACATACTGTTTGATAGTCCGGCTGCCGCTCGCTGCAGAGTTGATGGATCAACATCTGAGGGAAGAAAAACAAAGCACTTAATATTACCGAATAAAAGCTAACCTAAGCAACATAAAGATTACTAAGAGTGTTTGTTTTCTGACACCTCAGCACATTTTAAACTATGGCTATTTGGTGTCCGTGATATAACATTTGAGTTTAAGAGGAAAAGTGCTGCTGCTACACAAGCAACTATTTTGAGAAAAAAACAAGAAGACAAGATCCAGTTAATACACAGACAATTTTGTGGAAAAATAATTTTGGATTTTTGTTTTGCCAAAGTGAAAGTAAGGAATACATTGTTTACTAACTGTACCAAATATGCTTAGTCCTATAAGCTATCATAAAGAACAATTTGCGATTAGTTATGGATTTTAATTGAGAAATGGATAAAACATGGACTGTAGTAATATTACACTTACTTTGAAGACTGAATCCAGGTGTGGCTGGTGTGGCATAAGCCGACGGAACCAGCGGAGTTCTGGAACTGGGAGCAGGTGTTCCTGGAAAATCAACATTTATTTCATTATAAGCACATCCAGTAATGGGACACTCTAGATAGTTCTGCAAGTGATCATTCTAAAGACTATTATTACTTGGAAGGAAATGTTTTATTTAATGATGTACTCAACACATTTTATTTACAGTTATATGGCATAGGACATATGGTTACGGACCACATAGATATTGAGAGAGGAAACCTGCTGTCGCCACTTTATGAGCTACTCTTTTCAATTAGCAGCAATGGATCTTTTATATGCATCATCCCACAGACAGGATAACACATACCACAGCCTTTGATATGCCAGTCGTGGTGCACTAGCTGGAGTGAGAAATAGCCCAATGGGCCCACCAACAAGGATCGATCCCGGACCGACCGCCCATCAAGCGAATACTTTACCACTGGGCTACGTCCCGCCCCTTATTACTGGGAGCATATGTTAACTGCTGTCAATGAGACACTATTAATTGATTCATCTTACAGAACTACTGTGTTCGAGATTAATGGTATCCCGATATCCCGGGGATATCAGAATTTAATTTTGGATACCAGACTTCAAGAATCCAGTATCCCACCGGGATACCATATAATACTAAATTCTCAGGTGGGATACCAGATTTTGAAATGTTAGTATCCAACTGGGATACTGCCTAAAAAATTTAATCTCGAACACTGAAGTATGTCTGTCAAGTACATGAACTGCAGATCACATAATACTGGGCTCTGGGTCAGCAGAATATTTTGCCAAATTATCTATCAAACTTTAAAAAATTGCAGAAACCCAGTTGTTTTCTAACAAACTGTAAATTATTTCATGATGAAATTATTTCGCCAAATTAAAATAAAATTCGCCAATTATTTTTTAAATTTGCAATTGGCGAACTTGGCGACTGCCAGAGCTAGCCCTGACTGGTGAATATATTATTAATACTATTATTACACAATTCAAAAATAATAAACTCTGAAGAAAACTATTGCAGCACTAAGTGTCGACAATGTTGTATAAACTGTTTAGTGTTTAGCAATTCATTCTTTCTCCTTGATGAGAGCTTAGAATAATGTATGACAAGAAATTCCTGTGTGTAGTATGCAGTACTTTACTGGAAACATCTTTATCATCATCAATAATTTATATGATACACAACTATGAGATTTATGAACTCCACAAATACCCCAACAACTATGAGATAAATCTGCCTATAATTTTAAAAAGACTTGGCTGCTAAAACAAATGTAAAAAAAAAAAGTAGTACCCTTAAATTGACAAAAATAATCATATCCCTTGTTACAGTAGCCTCACCTGGAATGGAAATGGTTTATTTAACAACACACTCAACACATTTTATGTACGGTTATATGGAGTCGGACATATGGTTAAAGACCACACAGATACTGAGAAAGGAAACCGGCTGTCGCCACTTAATGGGCTACTCTTTTCGATTAGTAGCAACGGATCTTTTATATGCACCATCCCAAAGACAGGATAGCACATACCACGGTCATTGATGTACCAGTCGCCTCACCTGGAATGGGGTCTCTGAAGTGTTCCTTGAACCACCTGATGAGAGAGTTGAGAGAATGGAACATCTGAAGCCTGTATCTCAGTCCGTCCGGTGTCACCGTGATAAACTCGTGTCGGCACTTGACACGCGGCAGATACGACAAGTAGAACTTCCCCGGGTACTGCCTGGAGGCACTGAAGTAGTAGGGGATTCTGTGGGAAAAAAGCAACGGTCAGCTGACTTAAAACAATATCTAATAAATCAAGATGACATAACTGTAATTTTTCTCACAGATGGGAAATAACAAACTCGTGTCGACATTTGATGTATGGTAGATAAAATAAAAACAGGACTTCCCTAGGTACTACTTAGATGCACCAATTCAAAAGTAGAAGGGGATTCTGAAGAAGAAAGAATTATCAGCTGATCCAAAGTTAAAGCAATATTTAATAATCAAGATAACATTACTTTGCTTTTATCAGAGAATGCTGAATAACACCAGCACTTATACCCTATTAATAAATCAAATGCAAGTTAGGTTAATTATGTCAGTGCAGAAGCTAAAGAAACATTCTTCCAATAAATATTCAATCCAACTTGTTGTCTGGAGGGGTGTATTCATTTACAGCTTGAGACAGAATTTAGCTCAGTTGGTTGAGTGCTCACCTGAGGTGTTTTCGTCGCAGGATCAAACCACCTCGGTGGATTCATTGGGGTTTTTTTTCTCATTCCATCCAATGCACCACAACTGGTCAAAGGCCATGGTATGTGATTTCCTGTCTGTGGGAAAGTGCAAATAAAAGATCCCTTGCTGCATTAGGAAATATGTAGCAATTTCCTCTGATGACTAAATGTCAGAATTACCAAATGTTTGACATCCAATAGCCGATGATTAATAAATCAATGTGGTCTAGTGGTGTCGTTAAACTAAACAATTTTTTTTCTTTAATATACAGTTCAGGAGGTGGGCTTAACAATATGAATATGATTCAGAACATGGGGCATGAGTGGGTGTAAAAGTCACCATTTTTTGGCATACTTTGCATATGGTCCTATTTTAATGTATATAATGTATAGCAAATGAAAAAAAAGTTTGTTTTGTTTAATGACACTACTAGAGAACACTGATTTATTAATCATCCTCTATTGGATGTCAAACATTTGGTAATTCTGACTCGCAGTCATCAGAGAAAGCCTGCAACATTTTTCCATTAGCAGCAAGGGATCTTTTATATGCACAATCACACAGACAGGAAAACACATACCACCGCCATTGTCCAGTTGTGGTGCACTGGTTGGAACGAGAAAAAAAACAATCAACTGAATGGATCCACTGAGGTGAATTGATCCTGTGATGCAAGCACCACAGGTGAGCACTCAACTGACTGAGCTAAATCTCCCCCAACCCCATTATAACATATGTAATGTGTGGAAGATGTGTTCGTTGTTCTCTATGATCAAACGAACCTCGAATGAGCTTTCTTCTTGTCCTCCATCAGGTGCTTCTCCAGCGTGTCTCGCTTGCCCCCCTCCGCGTCACGGTAATACTTGAAACCCGTGATATCTCGCACCAGCGCAGCCATTGGCTGAATGTGACGGGCAATGATTTCATCAAGATCTTCAAACTCCTGTAATACATAATTTGTGACAATCAGAATTATTTGAACCAAAAAAACAACAACAAAAAAAACCCACACCAAAAACCCCAAATTAATGTACGTAATATATAATTGGCATTATCATTTAGATGGTGAAAAGAAAAAAAACTTGCTGCATATTTCCTTTCTGATTAACTGCTATCTTCCCTCCAACCAAGAAAATATGTAATAGAGAAATTTCACCTATCACTTATCCAAGTAAACAGACTTACAATAATGTTACAGTTACTACAGTAACTATAGTAAATAATATTTTAGTTATTGATTTTAAACTACCATTTAGAGAGTACTGCTAAAGCAATACATGTCCCCTACCGGCCCCAACAAATATCCGTATCTTTTAAGTTCAAGGGACATAACTCTGTCAAAAATGCATAAATTGTCATAAAAGTCAAACTTGATCTGTAATAGTATATGGTAAAGCTATACACAAAATTTGAGCGCAATATATCAAGGCAATGTGGAAAAGGTCCGGAAAACAAATTTTCATATATCCTAAGTTCAAGGGTGATAACTGTCAAAAATGGGTAAATCGAATGTCAAACTCGATCTGTAATAGTACATTGTAAAGCCCTATACAACTTTTCAGCTCAATATCTTGAGGCATTTTGGGGGGATCTGGAAAACTGTAAGTGGGACAGACAGATGGATAGAATGATGGACAGAAATTTTCATTTCATTTCAACTGATTTCCGTGCTTATATCTAATTAAGGTTCAAGCACGCTGTCCTGGGCACAAACCTCAGCTATCTGGGCTGGCTGTCCAGGACAGTGGGTTAGCTGTTAGTTGGTTAGTGAGAGAGAAGAGGGTGTAGTGGCCTTACACCTACCCACTGAGCCCTTAAGAACTTGTTCTGGGTTGGAGCTGGTACCGGGCTGCGAACCCTGTACCTACCAGCCTGTAATCCAATGGCTTAACCACTGACTGCGCCACTGTGGCCGGTGGACAGAGATGAAACCTATAGTCACCTCCGGTTGAACCGGTAGGGGACTACTAATAAATGTGAAAACTATAGACCGGCCTCGGTGGCGTAGTGGTTAAGCCATCGGACTACAGGCTGGTAGATACAGGTTCGCAGCCCGGTACCGGCTCCAACCCAGAGCGAGTTCTTAAGGGCTTAATGGGTAGGTGTAAGGCCACTACACCCTCTTCTCTCTCACTAACTACTAACCAACTAACAATTAACCTACTGTCCTGGACAGACAGCCCAAATAGCTGAGGTGTGTGCCCAGGACAGCGTGCTTGAACCTTAATTGGATATAAGCACGAAAATAAGTTGAAATGAATGAATGAAAACTATAGTGAGACTGACTTCTGTTCCTATGTAGAGTGATCTGCCGAGACTGAACTGGTTTTCTTTGCCCTCCTCTCTCACATCAATATGCTGCAAGATGTCTTCAGCAACCTTCCACGTGCAGGTCAAGTGGTCAGCACCCTGCAACCAATCAATGGTTACAGTAACGATAAAAAAATATGAATAAAACTTAAAGCTTAATGTCATGTACAAAATTAATATCAAACTAGTTTACAGTCAGTACAAAATGTATTATCAAACTAGTTTACAGTTGTACATATGTCACTTTAGGCCATATCACGTCACACCTAATCATAAATAAATCACTTCATACTGATTTGTACATCTATCATTGCATACCAAATTATAAATACATCGATTCATACCGATTGGTACATCTATCATTGCATACCAAATTATAAATACATCGATTCATACCGATTGATACATCTATCATTGCATACCAAATTATAAATACATCGATTCATACCAACTGGTACATCTATCATTGCATACCAAATTATAAATACATCGATTCATACCGACTGGTACATCTATCATTGCATACCAAATTATAAATACATCGATTCATACCGATTGGTACATCTATCATTGCATACCAAATTATAAATACATCGATTCATACCGACTGGTACATCTATCATTGCATACCAAATTATAAATAAATCACTTCATACCGATTGGTACATCTATCATTGCATACCAAATTATAAATACATCAATTCATACTGATTCGTACATCTATCATTGCATACCAAATTATAAATACATCAATTCATAATGATTCGTACATGTATGATTTCATACCAAATTATAAATACATCGATTCATACATCTATCATTTCATACCAAATTATAAATACATCGATTCATACTGATTCGTACATGTATCATTTCATACCAAATTATAAATACATCGATTCATACTGATTCGTACATGTATCATTTCATACCAAATTATAAATACATTGATTCATAAATCATACATGTATCATTTCATACCAAATTATAAATACATAGATTCATGAATCGTACATGTATCACTTCATACCTTACTACTTGGTCTTATTATCACATCTCCGTTGTCCATGTTTGCCATCAACTTCTCACATTCCTTGTAGCCAACATTGTGGAAACACGGATGAACTATGACTCTCTTAATATAGGCTGAAATAGCAGTGGGGGAAAGATGAGACATTAATAATGCTGAATTAAAGATCAAAATTACTAAAACCTAAAGAGGAATGGTTATAGTTTGTTATTAATAACAATACCACTAGAACACACTGATTAATTAATCGGCTCTTGGATGTCAAACATTTGGCAATTCTGACATGTGATCGTGAGAAAAAACCCGTTACATTTTGTATTAATAGAAAGGGGATCTTTATATGTACTTTCCCACAGACATAGCCCATGTTTTAAAAGCGTTCTTAGCACTATGAAAACATAAAACCATAGTAAGCTATGACATTATTATGGCATGTGCTGTAGTAACATCACGACCTACGATGGTTCTACGATTTCGTAGCACTAAGAGAGCTTCAAAAATATGGGCCCATGACAGCACATACCACAGCCTTTGATAATGTAGGGCATTGGTTGAGTGGGGGGGCAGAAAAATCAGACAATGGGTCTACCTAGAGTTTGATCCTTCGACCCAAACACCTCAAGAATGTACTCTACTGACTGAGTTAAATTCTACACCCCAAAAGAGGAAAGACTTGCCCCACTGTAACAACATGAAGATAAAACACTATATACTGATCTGATTTGTACATAAAAATGACATAATAAAGGAACTGTCAATAATTCAGCTGACAACTTCAAGAATAATTAATAAAATACCCCCAAAATGGGTAGTACCTATAGTTTGTCACACACGTAGATTCAACTAAAAGTAAAATTATAAAATACACTTACTCTGCCGAGCTTGCTGTTTCTTTTTCTCCTGTTCTTTCTCAGTCTCTCTCTGTTCCAGATCATAGTCGTAATACAGATCTTTAGCTGGTCTAAAATGATAATTTTTGTTAATGTTTGTTATTTGTGTCTACACTGATCATTTGTTAATACAGTCAAATCCACTTAATTGGATGTCGGATTATTGAATATTTCGGATATTTGAATATGTTTGTCCTGCACGGAACCATTTGCCATTATGACAATACAAAATCCAACGGTTAATTGGATGTGTTTTTTAACGTGTTTTCGGATATTTGAATATAAAATTATCCTTGCCGAATGGCAATTGCACGTAAAACATAGGAAAGTTTGTGTTACTTGATGTGTTTTTTTTTAATTTATGATCGTACGTAATACCATACTATCGTACATGCAAAAATGAATACTTTTAATTTTATTTAATTTCATTGTTTAAAAAAAGGAAAAAGACTTACAACAAACTTGTTTTCTTGTTTCTTAAATTATTTCGGATGACTCGTTATTAATCAATACATTTCCTAATTACATCGTAATTAATCCATGAACTCTGAGATTCATCTCAAATGTGACCCAATGGCCGAGACAATGCAGGACAATCAAGGATTAAAGTCGGTCATTCCCACCTTGTTGGCGGCCATGTGCGTTTCGTAAGCAGGCATCCCTTAATCTCATGTCGGCCACTTTTGAAGCAGTGTATGTTTAATCCATAAATAAACACTTGTCAGATATTTTTCTCTATGAATTGTCAGTGACAGTAACAAACAAAAGCCGTTTGCTACTAGTGTTATTTTTAGCGGGATCTTTTGATCACGTGATTTTTCCTCTGCAGCTCACAATGTGAGGCCCCATTTGGGGTGACCGATTATGGTGATTATTGTTTAAATTGTTAAATGCCGACAAAAGGTAAGTTGTAGGAGATTTTCTTAGCAAGTTGGATTAATCATCTTTTGGCTATAAATATTGACAAGAACTCTTTTTTTTTCACAATGTCAACATGGCAAATAAACGGAAAGGAAACGATTTATCTTTGGCTCAGAAATACGACGAGATATGTGCCCAGTATCTAGCCAATGCTAACCCAGAACGAAAAAGACACAGAACAGGAAAAGCAGCCAATGTGGAGAAGGCCTTATCAGAATGGTTTTCCGTCGCCAGACAAAAAGACATTCCAATATCGGGCCCAATATTAGCGTGTGTGTTTGTGTTTTTCCTTCTGTTACATTGAATAACGGCCTTTCACTTATTTGACTTTGGCCAGTCTAGTTTACCTGTCAAATCAGTTACAAATGCACACAGATAATAGTCAGATAGACGTCCTGGTAAAATACAGAACATGGAAATGACTACTTATTCAAGATTATATTGGGTGGTTGGGGTGGGGTCTTGTTGCACTTGATTTACAAATGTACAAAGAAGTTAATAATGGCCATTTAATTATCAAGAAGTTAATAACGGCCTTTTAATTATTTGACTGTGGCCAGTCTAATTGAGCTTCCGGTGGTTTTATCTGGGTCATTAGATGTTTAGTCACTTCTGCTTCTAGGCGTACAAACGGCATTAACTGTTGTCTCTTGTATTTATCAAGTTTATAGACAAACTTGATAATGGCAACAGAGTCACAATATGGAACTTGGAATCGGTATTTTATTAACACAAAATACTTACCGGTTTTTGACGAAAATTCCACATGTCATGAGGCCCAAATTGGGAGAATCGTAATTAGGGTTTGCATAAATCAACGAGGTCTTAATTGGGTATATCGTATGTCGAAACTGTACCTTCGGTTTATTGAATATGCCGCTTATTTGAATATATTTTTGTTGCACGAGGCACATCCAAATAAGCGGATTTGACTGTATTTGTTACTTGTATATTAAAACAAAATATTCTCACATGCAGTAGTACCACCAAATCAAATCAAAGTCACACAGAAGACAGTTACACATATATACGGCTAAAACTGCTCCATACAAAATTTCAATTAATAGTCGACATGCTTATAAAACTTTTAAGTTTAGGCTCCAGTCTTCAGTAAAATGTGACCCAAATTCTGGAGTACAAAAATCTCGAGTTTGAACGTAAATGTTTAGAAGCGAAGACCCAGATTTAAATACTAAAACACTTCTGCCTTAAAATTAATTAGCAAAAATGGGAGTTTACATGCAAGATGCCCAGTTGAGACATATTAATCAATAAACAAAAATGATATAATAATTAAACTAGTAAAACTTAGCACCCAAAGATGTTACAGTGTTTTTCATATTATCAAAGAAGTCTCAATAAGCAGGATAGCACAAACCATGGCCTTCATTGAACCAGTCATGGATCACTGGTCGGTGCAAGTGGTTTACACCTACCCATTGAGCCTTGTGGAGCACTCACTCAGGGTTTGGAGTCGGTATCTGGATTAAAAATCCCATGCCTCGACTGGGATCTGAACCCAGTACCTACCAGCCTGTTGACCGATGGCCTAACCACGATGCCGGTCTGATAACCTATAAATGCACAGGCTAAGGGTAGCTAAAAATTACTCTCCTTGAACTAATCACTGAAGAGTGATGGGGAGCGACAGTGACAGCTCCCTTGAAATGATGAGATCTGCTGTCAGATGTTCAAATAACATTTTGTCTAACGAAATAGGTGTAATTTTAAAATCTGCTGAGATGTCAATGAAACAAATCTCTTTCCTTTCCTTTCCTTTCCACATTGAGAGGTGCAAGTCCCATGATTTTAAATTTTATGGTAACACTTTCTCAGTACTGTGCCCTATGATTGGAAGAACCCATCTGAAACCATTTTTCGGTAACCATGGTAATGGGGACCAGATTTTCGGTTCCATGATTTTGCCGACAAGCAAATACATTTTTTCAGTGAAATCATGGGGCTTGATAAGACATGACTTGTACTACTTGATAAAGAAGTAACCCTACCTCCAAGTATTATCCTTATCCATGAGGTCTGACGACTTCGATGTCAGATCCACCTGGTACCGATCAATGTCAATCTTGGTGATTCTTGCATGGATCGTCATGCCAACCTATAAATAAAGTAATTTCTAACATCAACCAATCATTGTTCACCATAACAGTGAATGTTCATTTTACTGTCCACAATGATTTAAAAATAAAAAATGAAATGATTTATTAAATGCTGAAAACTTTACCTTGTAAAAAACAAGTTGATTTGTAACAATGGTTTCTGGCAAAAATAATACAACAAAAAAAAGAGTTGAAAAATCACATTCACATTATTTATTTTACACAACAAATATGATTACCTTCCAATTCAAATGCCACTATCAACTAAAATATTAATAAACTACAACATATTAAGGGATACACATTATATTTTAATGAGAAATGGGGGACAGGGTCTACACCTTTAAAACAAAAATGTTAATAAAAATAGAGTCAATAATTTTCATATATGCTTCGAGGTGGGAGCAAAAAAAAAACAGTTAAGTAGTTTGTACACCCATTAAAATGGTGATAATTGTTAAACTCATCAAGAGCCACTGAATCTTTCCTATTAAAACTACAATTCAGACTCCAGTCTCCTACCCGAACTCGTTCCTCTGGGTTCTTGACCATTTTATCACTGAGCATCTTGGTTTGAACGAATCCGGTGACACCATTATCGAGTCGGGTTCTCACACCCACCGCAGCACCTGGACAATTCCCAGCATCAAAATGACTCCACACCTAAACCAATGATAATCAAGGAAAAATCATTGTAGTATCAATCATACTCTTGGTAAAAATCTATACACTTTGTCAGGCTTGCAAGCACATTTTCTGTATCAAGCACAACAACATTTTATCTAAAAATGTCCAACAGCTTCTTATTTTTGTTAAAATATTAATATAAATGCTGTGTTAACCAAATATTTCAAATATTTCTCATTTTGGCTCTAAGTAACCCAATCTGTTCCAACTAAGCCACCTAAGAAAACAGAAAAAGAGGACATTATATAAGTGAAGAAAGTACTGCTAATCTGCATTATTAAATATGCAAGCATTTCATAATTTTCAAAACAAAAACTAAAATAAAAGACATGTAAATATCAATGAAATTATTCCAAATAAAGCTGTATGTGAAATATTATACTGTGATATCTTAATAAAGGGGCATTCTCATAAAGCGATTAGTTACACAGACTTGTCGCATCCGATCGAATCGTATTGTGAGAACACCTAAATCGAAACGACTTTTAGTCTTACACATTCCAATTTTTGTAGGGTCAACAAGTTGGTGTGACTAATCACATAATTAGAACGCCGCTTTAAGGGTCCAAAGAATATGTGAATGTAGCAAAGAAATGCAGAGTTTTGCTCTACCAAGTAACATACCTCACTAAGCTCTGGGAAGTCATTTTTCTGACAAAATGGACACTGCCAGCAGCCAGTTTCATCATCTCGCACAGGGTTAGCTTGGTCCAGCTGGTCACCCTGCGGTCTTCTGTGGGCAATTCCCATCACCGTGGTGAGCACCAGCTTACCTGAAAACAATATAATAACTCAATAACAGTGAGCTAACATATATGATGAAGTGATGTACAAAAAACACAATATCAGAATATAAAATATGCCAGCTAGCCACTTCTGATCAGTGTGGGGTTTTTTTTTGTCTTCAATTTTTTTTAAAGCAGTGGAGATTTAGGGTTCATAAAATGGGTATTCATAAATTTTAAAAGAATTTTGTTGACAGATGTTTAAAGCACACTTCCTACATTTTCAACGACTACATTTCTCAATTATAACATTATCTACTTCAGGCTATTCATCAAGCCTTGAAATAAAACATTTTAGTGTACCTGACACTATGTCCTGCACCAATCAATTTGTGCCTAACATGAAAGAAATTGTACCTGTCACAAAACATTGTAAATAAAAATGAAATAAATTATGTTTTGTGTTGTTTAATAATTGATATATTTAATTACTAAATAACCAATGCAGCAATTAAGGCAATAGTCACCAAATGATGACATTTATTATTGTTACATACTTACTAGTCTATGATGCATTAATATATGTCCTCTGGTAAAGCTGTATCCTAACCAGACGCGAGCTACATGAGCGATTATTTTAGAAATCATGCGTACAGTTAGGATGCAGCAATGGAAGTCAATGATTTCTAAAATAATCGCTCGCGGCCAGTTAGGATAGGGCTTAAGAAACCCATGAAACTGTTGTCACTATCACTTTGTGTTGAACTTTCAGATTCATGATGATCTGACTCAGACTCATTAATTTTTTTCAATGTCATCAGTGTCTTGTTTGTGGTAATATTCTATATTTTTGGTTGCCGAGTGATCTTTAGCATTTGACACACGCAGATGTGTGGACTCTTTGATCCATGCATCCGAAAAAACATGATTATACTGCATTTCTTTTTGAAATGTTTTGCAGAGCGAGCACGTCATAAGTGTAACCGCGCCTTTGATGTTTTCTTCAAACTGTAGCCACAAAGAGGCATTTGTTTTAACTAAATACTCCTTTTACCATTTTAGTTCAGTGCTAGATTTTAAGATACTACTCTGCGGGATATTCGTTCGGGAATTTTGGGGGACGATTTAATCGGCGGCTGCCCGCCGCAGATATTGGGGACAGGGACAGTTGATTTGTCATTATCGGTACCTGTCTGTTCTTTTACAGCAAAGACTGAAGTTATTTTGTTCAACATCCTTTAATTGTTAACCACGTGGCAATTTGAATTGCAAACTTTAAACGAAAACGCCACAGGAAGTATAGGCCTACGCTAAGTACGAAAGGTCAATTACTAATATGCGTGACATCACTTTTCACAATGTAAGTTCCCGCAAAATCGAGACTATAAAAAATCCTACTAAACAGGTACGCGGACTGTAGATGAACTTCGTGTTGGACTGTCAAGTGCCCCGCGAACCAGTTCGAATCCCACTGGTACACATTTGTATTTTTTCATTCATAATCAATTTGTTTTTTAATCGGTGCATTAAGTGTATTCGACTCCAAAACAGCCGGCTTTTACTACAACGCGAGCTTTGGACATGGTGACCGGCGCAATCGACATTTTTACTGACAAGTTACAAATTTGTACCGGACAATGACTGTGACCGGCCGCTTATTTCAAGGTTTGTTCATGTAGCCACACATTTACCGCATATGTTTAAAAACAAGTATCTACCAATTCAAACATACAGGAATGCACACATTCAAAAAAAAAAAAATTCTTGAATCTGTGCCTCACCCAGTGTTTATGTCAACTGACACTTGATAGAATTTGGTCATCATAGTTTTTTAAACAATAGTTAATGATTCACCAATGAAAGGATCTTCCCATTTCTTTTAAATATTTGAAATCTTGGGAAATTTTCAACAATACTGCAAAACCTAACACAGATTTCTACAATATTTTTTTTTTTTAATTCTGAATATTCATCTAAATACGTCCAGGCAATCACCTACCAACAAAGAATGTCTCTGGTGTCTCCTTGGTGATCATGTTGAAAATCTCCTCATTGGTTGGCGGGCGGTATGGAGTTCTCAAGTCTTTGTAGCGTTGATTCAGCTCAGCCCTGATGTCATACAGAGTGATGTGTTTGTCACCATAGCCCTGAAACATTCAAAACAGTGTAATATGGTATTCTGTTTCAGCTCAACAAAAAATGGACAAAAAACCTGTATTATCAAGAATGTAGGAATGTTTTATTTAACAACACACTCAAAGACATTTTAAATATGCTTATATGGCATTGGGCATAACATGGTTAAGAACCACAAAGATAATGAGAGAGGAAACCTGCAGCCACTACACTATGGACTACTCTTTCCGATCAGCAGCAAGGGATCTTTTATATGCATCATCCCACAGACATAGTACAAACTACGATCTTTGTAACACCAGTTGTGGAGCGCTTTACCACTGGGCTACATCCTGCCCCACAAACAATTATCAATTTGATGAATTTTGGTTTGAAGAGTTATATTACTTGCTTAACTTGTTGAATAAGCTTGTGTCTATATATCATTTACTACCAATCAACACTAAAACTCCCAGCTGGTCCCACCTGTCTCTCCAATTCCTCAGCAAATGCGTCGAGGTCGAGATCTCGGAGTCGTTCGGGACTTTCGAGGATTTCTTCCAGCGCTCCGGCTGGGTTGGCGTCTTCGGCTGAGTCGTCGTACTCCAGCGCGTCAACGGCCATCTTCCTCGCCCACTCGTACGCCTCGGGGTGAACCCGGGAACCATCGAGCACGTCCACATAGTTCTCAGTGCTGCAAAAAGTTTGTTTTGTTTAATGACAACACTAGTACACAAAGAGCACATTGGTTTATCATATACTGGATGTCAAACATTTGGTAATTTTGACATATCATCTTAGAGAGAAAACCCCTTACATATTTCCATTAGTAGCAATGGATCTTTTATATGCACCAACCCACAGACAGAATAGCACCTACCACTGCCTTTGATATACCAGTTGTGGTGCACTGGCTGGAATGAGAAATAGCCCAATGGGCCCACAGACAGGCATTGATCCCAGACTGATCACGCATCAAGCAGGCACATGACCACTGGGCTAAGTCCTGTCCTAAGTGCTGCAGGGTATTAAGTGTAATAAACACAATGAACATTAAAACTTGTAATTTTCTAAGGTTTTTTTTTCTAACTGGTTGTTCACAATTATCAACAATTATACATGGGTACATCGCATACTATTTTTAATATAAAGTGAGACAACTAGAATGATCATTAAAATTAGCATTTTCCAAGAGGCAGTTCATCATTATTAATGTTTTTAGAAAAGTACAAAGCTTACTCTTTTTGTTATTCCTTTTACTATTCTAAAGGCATTATATACACAAAGAGATATTTTTATTCACATTTTATCTCCATGAAAAACTTTACAAAATTAAAAGGAATGTCTTTATCTTAAAATCATCCACTTTAAAAAAAAAATTAAATTTTCAAAATTAAGTCTGGTGGTTTGGTTGTAGATGAGGTCAAGGATTGTTGGAAATCGCTGCTGAAGTTGTACAATTAAATTACCTGTCTCCCAAACTGTTGGTGTCTATCTTAATAAAGCCAGCACAGTTAATGAACACTTTCGGTCCCATGTGACAAAGAGACACAAGCTGCAATCTGTTCTCCAGTCGAGTGTTGTTCTGTTTCAAAATCTACAGATAAGAAAAGAAATCGTATGAAATAGGTAAAAAAATAAAAAAATAAAAACCTTCTAAAAACAGTGTCACATATGCTCAAGCATTTTAAACAACAGCATTCATAATAAAATAAAATACGTAGATGGCTTCAGATTTATAAGCTTCATAAGATAATAGATAGATATTTTTTCAACATGGTTCTTTGCTAGAATCTGAAACATTTTTAGAAGCATTGGAAAAGCTAAATACTGAAATTTATAATAAAGTGTTCATTATTCAATGTTTTTCTACTGTGTAAAAAAACACCCATCATACATTGTATGCTAACAAAGGGAGCAATTTGTTGTCATAGATTTGATATTAAATGTTAAAAATAAACTAGAATTTTAAAGTAGTGCAGTGTATTCCGTTTGTTTTGTTTAATGACACTATTAGAGCACACTGATTTATTAATCATCAGCTATTGGATGTTAAGCATTTGGTAATTTTGACATATAGTCTTAGAGAGGAAACCTGCTACATTTTTCCGTTAGTAGTAAGAGATCTTTTATATGCAGTCCCACAGACAGGGTAGCACATACCACAGCCTTTGATATACCAGTCAAGGTGAATCTGTCTGGAACAAAAAATAGCCCAATGGGCCCATGACAGGGATCAATCCCGAACTGACCTACTGCCAATCAGGAGGACGCTTTACCACTGGGCTACGTTCCGCCCCATATTCGGACCAAAGACCGTTGGATTAGTAAGCTGGCTCCCTTCCTGGGACCGTGCTTCAGGCAGACACTTTACCACTGGGCTACGTCCCGCCCCATATTCGGACCAAAGACCGTTGGATTAGTAAGCTGGCTCCCTTCCTGGGACCGTGCTTCAGGCAGACACTTTACCACTGGGCTACGTCCCACCCCATATTCGGACCAAAGACCGTTGGATTAGTAAGCTGACTCCCTTCCTGGGACCGTGCTTCAGGCAGACACTTTACCACTGGGCTACGTCCCGCCCCATATTCGGACCAAAGACCGTTGGATTAGTAAGCTGGCTCCCTTCCTGGGACCGTGCTTCAGGCAGACACTTTACCACTGGGCTACGTCCCACCCCATATTCGGACCAAAGACCGTTGGATTAGTAAGCTGACTCCCTTCCTGGGACCGTGCTTCAGGCAGACACTTTACCACTGGGCTACGTCCCGCCCCATATTCGGACCAAAGACCGTTGGATTAGTAAGCTGGCTCCCTTCCTGGGACCGTGCTTCAGGCAGACATTTTACCACTAGGCTACGTCCCGCCCCATATTCGGACCAAAGACCGTTGGATTAGTAAGCTGGCTCCCTTCCTGGGACCGTGCTTCAGGCAGACACTTTACCACTGGGCTACGTCCCGCCCCATATTCGGACCAAAGACCGTTGGATTAGTAAGCTGGCTCCCTTCCTGGGACCGTGCTTCAGGCAGACACTTTACCACTGGGCTACGTCCCGCCCCATATTCGGACCAAAGACCGTTGGATTAGTAAGCTGGCTCCCTTCCTGGGACCGTGCTTCAGGCAGACACTTTACCACTGGGCTACGTCCCGCCCCATATTCGGACCAAAGACCGTTGGATTAGTAAGCTGGCTCCCTTCCTGGGACCGTGCTTCAGGCAGACACTTTACCACTGGGCTACGTCCCACCCCATATTCGGACCAAAGACCGTTGGATTAGTAAGCTGGCTCCCTTCCTGGGACCGTGCTTCAGGCAGACACTTTACCACTGGGCTACGTCCCGCCCCATATTCGGACCAAAGACCGTTGGATTAGTAAGCTGGCTCCCTTCCTGGGACCGTGCTTCAGGCAGACACTTTACCACTGGGCTACGTCCCACCCCATATTCGGACCAAAGACCATTGGATTAGTAAGCTGGCTCCCTTCCTGGGACTGTGCTTCAGGCAGACACTTTACCACTGGGCTACGTCCCGCCCCATATTCGGACCAAAGACCGCTGGATTAGTAAGCTGGCTCCCTTCCTGGGACCGTGCTTCAGGCAGACACTTTACCACTGGGCTACGTCCCACCCCGTATTCAGACCACTGACTGTTGGATTGATATACTCACTCTGAGTAAGTTTGCGCCCTTCCCGGGATCAGTTTACCACTAGACTACGTCCTGCCCAAATTTAGACGAAAGACTGTTGGATTAGTATACTCACTCTGAGCAAGTTTAGACGAAAGACCGGTGGATTAGTATACTCACTCTGAGCAAGTTTAGACGAAAGACCGTTGGATTAGTATACTCACTCTGAGCAAGTTTAGACGAAAGACCATTGGATTAGTATACTCACTCTGAGCAAGTTTAGACGAAAGACCGTTGGATTAGTATACTCACTCTGAGCAAAAATAGACGAAAGACCGTTGGATTAGTATACTCACTATGAGCAAGTTTAGACGAAAGACCGTTGGATTAGTATACTCACTCTGAGCAAGTTTAGACGAAAGACCGGTGGATTAGTATACTCACTCTGAGCAAGTTTAGACGAAAGACCGTTGGATTAGTATACTCACTCTGAGCAAGTTGGCACCCTTCCTGGGACCAAGTCCACAGATGAACTGGACGAGGAAACTCTGATGAGTGTGCACCAAGGCCTTGTTGATCTCCACCCCGACCTCGTTAACTCGGTTCACAAACTCCAGGTACAGTGCCTCACGCAGTTCGTCTTTCGAAAGAGCCTCCTGCAACATGTAAATGCATTTTGTAAAATCATTACAGCACATCACTGAACCTGGACCTTTTCACCATCAGACTGTTCTAACTCCATCTCTAAACGTAAGCCTAACATTAATCTAAACTTTAATCCTCGACCCTACAGGGAACATTCTGTCCAGTATTGCAAGTTCAGAGATTGCTATACAATTTAAAAACATTAAACAGTAGTTGCTAATAAATTTTCAATTGAGAGCAGAAACCTTGCTAATAAAAATTTTGAAGAAAAAAAAGTTCTCTGCCCTAAGCCAAACTGTCTGGTGGGCCAAATGTCTATCTTAATAAACCATCACTTGTTGAGGATAAAATGCATAAAGTTAAAAGGTAAAGGGTTCTTTTGTTTAACAGCAACACTAGAGGACACTGATTTATTCATCATTGGCTATTGGACTTTAAACATTTGGTAATTTGTAACACAAAGTCTTAGTGAAAACCAACTACATTTTCCCCATTAGCAGCGAGCAATCTTTAATATGCACTTTCCAGCAGACAGGACGGCACATACTACAGCCTTTGATTACCAGTCATGGGGCAATGGTTGTGAAGTGGAAAAAACAATCAATCAGAGAATAGCTCTACTAAAGTGGTTCAATCCTACGATGTAAGCACCTCTGGCAAGCAATATCAACCGAGCTAAATCCTTCTCCCACCAACAAGTCTTGATGAAAAAAGAAGTAAAGTTTGTTTTATTTAACGGAGCCACCAGAGCACACTGATTTTTTATCTTATCATCGGCTATTGGACGTCAAACATATGATCATTCTGACACTATTTTCAGAGGAAACCCGCTGTTGCCACATAGGCTACTCTTTTATGACAGGCAGCAAGGGATCTTTTATTTGCACTTCCCACAGGCAGGATAGCACAAACCATGGCCTTTGTTGAACCAGTTATGGACCACTGGTCGGTGCAAGTGGTTTACACCTACCCATTGAGCCTTGCGGAGCACACTCACTCAGGGTTTGGAGTCGGTATCTAAGTCTTGATGAAGCCTCACCTGTTGTGGATGAAACACACAGGACTGAACTTACAAAGCCGGTTTTCCTTAGAAGCAGGTGTTTAAGCATTGTAAATGCATGTAGTTGCACACATTGTAAGACATAAAGAGTCATTGTAAATGCATGCAGTTGCACACATTGTAAATGCATGTAGTTGCACACATTGTAAATGCATGTAGTTGCACACATTGTAAATGCATGTAGTTGCACACTTTGTAAGACATGTGTAAGACAAACAGTCTTTGAAAATTTGGCCAATACATTATAAATTTTGACAGAACCTTACCTGTTCTGGATAAACACATATTAGTAAAGTCTTGATGAATATTAACCTATAGTGAATGGAATATATCACTGAAGACTGGACAAACACATATAAGCAACTCTTGATGAAAAAGTTTGTGTGTTTTGTTTAACACCACCATTGGAGCACACTGATTAATTAATCATCGGCTACTGGATGTCAAACATTTGGTAATTCTGACATGTAGTCATCAGAGGAAACCCACACCATTTTTCCTAATGCAAAAAGGGATCTTTTATAAGCAATTTCCCACTAACAGGAAAGCACATACCATGACTTTTGACCAGTTGTGGTGCACTGGTTGGAGCGAGAAAAAAACAAATCAGCTGAATGGATCCACCGAGGTGGTTCAATCCTGCAATGCACGCAAACACATCAAGTGAGCACTCAACCGACTGAGCTAAATCCCGCTCCCATTCTTGATGAAGGCTCACCTGTTGAGGATGATACTTCAGGCACAAGATGTCGTCGTCAGGGTTACACAGGGTGGCGAACTCAACCAGCGGATCCTGAAGTCGACGGGCCACCGACACAGCATGGCGCAAGATGGGAGGATACTCTCGAAACTCACCCTTTAACAAAAGAATTCTTATTCAACTTCAGATACAAGGGGCTTGCTACTTATAAAATTGACTCACATGGTAATACCAGTAAAAGCTGATGCATCTTCATATTCTACTACTGATGATATGACAAAACTATATTTTTTTACAATTTAGTTTTGCTCAGATGTTTTTATAGGACAAATATATGTTTAATAATACAGGAATGGAATAAAAACAAATTAAATTGTCTTACATGGTTTATTATATGTATAATATTTAACAATTTTATTAATTTAAACCTTTTCGCATATGTATTATTTTATACATTTTTAAAAAATGTAAGTGAAAGTATGAGTAAAGGTTATAAGCTTGTACCCACTCAACATGGTTTTTGTCAAAAATCAATTGAGTAGTCAGAAGGTTAATATTTAAAAAAATAAATAAATAAATAAAACATATATTACCAATGCCCGGTTACTGTTTTCTTGAATCATGGCCAACTCATTGTCTACGAGTTCCACTGCGACTGGCGGAAGAGATTCCTCCTCCTCGAGTTCAGCAATAATTGCCTTCAAGTCATCCATCACCATGACCGCAGTTCTGAAAAGAAAGGAATGTCTCCTTAACAACACCACAGCACACTTGTTTAATTATCAAGGAGGCTTTTACATGCACATTTCTAGTCAGCCGATAAATTAACAGACTTCGAACATACTGCATCAACTCATAAGGTATTTGACAGTCCAGGACTGTAACCGATTGACCACTAAACAATGACAAAAATGGAAGCCCAATTAGCTGTAATTAAGAATTATAGTATCTGTATTTGACCGAATAGGCTATGATATATATACTCTTCAAAAGAAGAAACGCAAAACCACATTGTCGTAACATTTGGAGAATTGATTTAATTATTGAATGGTGAGTCCGATAATTACCAAATGTTGCAGGATTGTTCACAATTCACTCTAGTCCATTGTGAGTAAGTGATAGGACACACCACCAAGGTCAAGGTCATCTGGAGTCAATACCGGGTGTGGCCTCCGCGTGTGTTGACAACTGCCTGGCACCACCTGCCCATTGAAGCAACCAGAGTACGGATGACGTCCCGGGGGATGGTGGCCCACTCGGCCTGCAAGGCTGCTGCCAGCTCGGGCAGGGTCTGTGGTTGTCGCTGTCGGAGGCGTCGGTCCAACTCGTCCCATAGATGCTCAATTGGGTTCAAATTCGGTGATATCGATGGCCAAGGAAGGACATTAATGTTGTTGTTCTGTAGGAAAGCCGTTGTGAGACGTGCTGTGTGAGGCCTGGCGTTGTCATGTTGGAACACTGCGTTGGCGTTGGCCATAACTGGAACGATGTGTGGCCGGAGGATCTGGTCAATGTAGCCCTGTGCATTCAGGTTGCCCTGCACGTGGACCAGGTCAGTTCTGCCAGTGTGTGAGATGGCTGCCCACACCATGACACTACCCCCGCCGAATCTGTCCACTTCCTGCACGCAGTTTGCCGCATAACGTTCACCACGACGCCTATACACGCGACATCTTCCATCATGACGTCGGAGCAGAAATCGGGACTCGTCACTGAACCACACCTGTCTCCATCGCAGTTGAGGCCATTGTCGATGAATCTGGCACCACTGCAGTTGGAGTCGACGGTGTTGTGGTGTTAAGATGACACCTCGAACTGGACGTCTGGCACGAATTCCTACCTCACGTAGGCGGTTCCGTACGGTCTGGTCGGATATCCTGAGCAAACCTGGTATTGCTGCGGCTGTGGAGGTGGCAGTAGTCAATCGTTCCCGAAGGTGGCGTACCCGGATGTAGCGGTCCTGCCCGGGGGTAGTGACCCGTGGTCGACCGGATCTAGGGAGGTCACGTGTTGATCCATGTTGCTGGTAACGGTCCCACAGTCTGAAGATGGTGCTTGGGGACACATAGAATGCCCTGGCAACGGCCGTTCTGGATTCGCCTGCATCTAGTCGGCCGATGGCATTGTTTCTCTGCGGTTCACTGAGACGTGGCATGTCCTGGATTGTCAACTGTCGGCCAGATACAGAGGCCAGGCAAGCGAACACCCTGCACTTTTATACTGTCGGTGTTCATGTTGCACGTGCAGACAACGCACGTGCAGTGGTGACATGGTTTGCACGTGGCTGCGTTTTTGCGAATATTCACATTTTGGAACTTTATTGTACAGTAGCTGCGTTTTATCGAATGTAACCGTGGGAATGTGTTTGGGACATGCAATGACCTTATATTCACAAAGCATGAACCGGTAGGAAACATAAAATCAGAGTTATAACCCATTTGTACCCTTTTGCGTTTCTTTTTTTGAAGAGTATATATATATATATATCTTACCTGGACTCTGCCGAGACAGCAATGACATGTGGTTTCTTGTTGGCTATGAACTTCTTCAGCTTTTTTATGTCTTCTTCCTACAAAACATCAAATCATGGAATAAATTTTTTTATTTTTTTATTTTTTTTAAACTCTTTTTTTTTAACAATCCAGAACTGCTATTATTTTTGCAAAGTTAAAAAAAAAAAAGAGAATAAATAGAACGTTTTTTCTTTTAATTAATAGTAATACTTATACTATTGGGCAATACAGAAACTGATATGGCCCGTTTCTTGAGGAATGGTACAAAATATCAGTCAACCAAGATGGGTAATAAAGCATATCAGGGCTAGCTCTGGGTTAGCAGAAACTTTCGCCAAATTATCTATCAGACTTAAAAAATTGCAGAAACACAGTTATTTTCTCACAAAATATCAATTATTTCATGAAATTATTTTGCCAAATTAATATAAAATTTGCCAATAATTTTTTATTCTGAAATGTGCAAATTTGGCGAGTGCCACAGCTAGACCTGCATATATGATCTCAAATAAATCACACAACTTGTCTTTCTAAAGTCTACTAAGTAATAATGGGAATGAAACAAAAATTTGTTTCACTATGTGGTACATCCACTTTAATAATTAAAAAGTCAGAGAATACAACATATTGTTGATTTAACAGTATAGAATAGCTTAAATATTCATGATAGGTTGCTTATTCAGATTCTTAAAATAAACATGGTTTTAATCTTTATAAACAAGAATGCATTTTGTAATGCAAAAGAAAAATAAATTGCATAAAGGATGGGATCTTTTTACCCCTAACAAAGCAAAAAAAAAAGTGTATTTCTAAAATCTTATTGTTTCAGTTAAATGATGAAGAAAAAACAACTGGTCCCGTGCTTATCAATCTTAAAGTCTAGACTTTAATAAAGTCCAGACTTCAACGTCATAGCAACACCATTCAAATAGCATTATGTTAAAGTCTAGAATTTAAGTTTTATAAGCACGGGCCCTGGTCATCAAAAAGAAATCCGACCTTGTTTTCTCTGTCAATCTGATTATATGCATTTTTCTTCTTGGTGATTCCTTTAAGCTTAATATAATCGGTCACATCTCCATCCCCATCAATCAGAGCACCAAAGGATGCACAATCCCTGCAGAGAGTTAAAACAACCACACACATAAAATTAACATTATGCTGACGATTAAATGATCATAGAAAGAAAAACCTGTTTTTATTTTAATTAACATAACCACTCACATATTCAGTCCATTGTCTTTTTTTTTTAAAGGAAATAATACAATAAGCACATACCAGTACAAATTGGTGTTGGTAAATGAATACGGAATTAATAAAGGAATCGATACATGGTCAAATTAGGAATCGATACACAAGCAAGGGTATCGTGTATCGTATAGTCAGCATCTTTGTATCGTGACACCCCTAATATCCATTTTTTTGTGACATACCTTTCCATGGAGAATGCAATGCCAAGGACACGGATACCATTGCCGTCATCATAGTCATAGTCATCTTCAAGCTGCTGGTCTGCCTGGTACGGCGCCACCTTGATCCATCCGTACAACTTGCGGCAACAAGCCTAAAAAATACAAATTCACAAAACATTCTATTCAGGATTATTGTTCATTTTATGAAAACCACCTATACTGAAGCATCATTCTTTTTACTATGAATTTCGGAGTGATAAAACAAAGTTTGTTTTGTTTAACGACACCACTAGAGCACATGGATTTGTTCATAATTGGCTATTGGCTGTCAAACATTTGGTAATTTTTACATATAGTCTAAGAAAGGAAACCTGCTACATTTTTCCATTAGTAGCAAGGAATCTTTCATATGCATCTTCCGATAAGACAGGTTAGCACATTCCACGGCCTTTGATATACCAATTGTGGTGCATTGGCTGGAGAGAGAAATAGCCCAATGGGTCCACTGACAGGGATCAATCCCAGACTGACCGCGTATCAAGTGAGCATTTTACGATTAGGCTACATCCCGCTCCTTAGGAGTGATACTAACACTGATTAATGCAGTGTTTTACTCTACACATTTATGACACAAACCTTGAGGATTCCCTCCTTTGCCTCCATGAGAAGTTTGGATCGGAGTTCTTTCTCCATCTGGGGGTACAAGATTTTCGTTAAAGCTCTCTTCAGGGCTTCACTACGCTGAATGTTCCACTGTTGTACCAAGTGACTGAATTCATCCTGAACAAAACAATAATAACAAAACATGACTTGGCATAAATATGTATCCTAAAAATGTGTTCCATCCACTTTCTTTAGGAAAGGCGTGTTCAATTAACAACAGGTCTAATGGATGGCAAGCAGGTGTCAAACACATGGTAATTACAACACTCAATGTAGATGAAAGGAAAGGAATATTTGTTTGAAGAAATCTCAACACACTTATAAACTATGGTTATTTGCTGCTTAACACATTTATTTTGATATGGGGTTCAGAGAAAGACAAGAGAAAACTTGTTGCCGCCACATACGTAGGAGATTTTTTTAAATGCACTTTCACAGATAGGATAGTACATACTACATCCTTTGATGTACCAGTCATGGGTCACTAAGGTTGAGAGAAAGACAGAGAAAATCTGTTACCGCTACAAAGGCTGTAGCAGCAACAGCACAATAGAGAGGTGGTACACACCATGTCCTTTGATATACCAGTCATTTGTCACTAGTTGGAACGGGGGTAAAATCTGTATCCATCAAGGGTGATCAACCAAACAGCCTATCAAAACTACGTTTTTGCCCCATCTAAACCAGACTTTACAAAATTACAGTAGAATCTCATTGGGTAGAACTCGAAAGGGATGAATACTCTGCAATGCTCAAACCAAAAATGAAGTCCTGAGTTAAACTTAGACAATGTTGACTGAAAGGGTAAAACACTTTTTCGAGGACCGACAGGGTTCAAATGTTTTTTATAAGCACCGGCCTTTAGGAATGTAGCAAAAGACTTACTCTGTAGTAGAGTTGGCGGACTTCCTCGAAGAATGTTGTCACTCCTTGTCCTTCGTCGTCTATTGTTATAGATATAGTCAGCAGGCCATCCTCCTCTGCCTGTAAAGTCAATCAACAAAAGATATGATCAAACAATTCTGAGAAACATTCTTCTAAAGCTAATTAAACAAACAGTTATTAAACAATGATTTTCAATTTAGGTCTGTCGGATCTTATGATGCAATATAGCTTCCACTTAAATAGGTTCCTGTTCACCAAAATATTCTAACATGTCTGTCTTGGACACATTCTCCAAATCTCCCCCTAACCCCCCCCCCCCCCCTCCCATGAAAAAAACAACAACCCAACCCAACCCCAAAACTCTTGAAATTTTAAATCTCCAAATATCTTACACCCTGGTCTTTTTAAGTTGTTTTCAATTAATAATATCATACTTTTTTTCAGTACCCTCCCACCCCCCAACACACACACAAAGGCTTAGCATGTCAAACCTTTTTATCAATGCTTTTGTGTTAAAATCATATGCTGGTATTAACCCCTCCTTCTTAGTATATGGTTTGCATGCTCATATCATATACTAAAACGCAAAAGAAACGCAGGTCCTGAAAATGCGAAAGAATTGCACTTTGTAAAGCAGTATCTTTGGTGGAATTGAACCTCAACTGTGTTAAAGGACATGGCACACACCCACACCGCAGTCCCACCTGCGTGTCAATTTCATTACCTGTGTGACGTCACGAATTCTCAAAACACGTTGTTTGCACGTGCTGGATCATCCGTATCATGAATCCAGTGCAAACACACTCATTGAAATGCTTATAAAGCCTACACACCTGGATTTAATCGCATAAATTCAATTTGAGTAGTGACAGACAACAGAATCACATTTTAAAAATGCCGCGACTGACGCAACTCCAGCGAGGGATGGCCATCGGGATGTTGCAAGCCGGACAGACCCGTACTGCTGTAGCCAGACAATTGGGATGTCATGTTTCGACAATCGCACGCCTTTCTCAACGTCACCAAATCACTGGATCTGTGAACGATCGACCACGCACCGGCCGCCCGAGGGTGACAACCGCAGCCCTATACCGGTACATCCGGGTGACCCACCTTAGGAATCGGATGCTGCCAGCAGCTAACACCGCTCACCAGGTGCGTGGTCCACGTGGTCCAGTGTCCGCCGATACCGTCCGACGCCGTCTGAGGGCAGCAGGACTCCGTAACCGCCGTCCTTATGTGGGACCAATATTGACCCCTCGGCACCGCCAACAACGTCAACAGTGGGCGCAACAACATCAAAGATGGCGACGTGGCCAGTGGCAACAAGTTCTGTTTACTGATGAGAGCCGTTACAATGTTTCCAACGCTGATGGCCGAATCCAAGTATGGCGACGTCGACATGAACGTTACTCCGACTGCTGCGTTCTGCAGGCCGACCGATGGGGCGGGGGTAGTGTGATGGTGTGGGGTGGGTTCTCATTCAACCACAGAACACAACTTCATGTGTTCAGACAACGCGTTAATGCCGCCGTGTACCAAAATGACGTCATCAACAATCACGTCGTTCCCTTCTTTGCCGCTCACCCACGTGTGCGCTTGCTGCAGCAAGACAATGCCAGGCCGCACACTGCCAGGGCAACACAGGCGTTGCTGGCTCAGCACAACATCCCAACGTTGCCGTGGCCAGCCTTATCACCGGACATGGCGCCTATCGAACACGTCTGGGATGAAATCGGACGTCGCCTTCAGGCTCACGGACAACCTCAGAATATGCAGGCGCTGGAGGCAGCATTGGTCCATGAATGGAACTCACTCCCTCAGGCATTCTTTCAACGGCTTGTCAACTCAATGAGGAGACGTTGCACTGCCTGTTTGAATGCCCAGGGTGGTCACACGCGATACTGACTTTGACAATGCTACAGGTCGTCTCTTTCACATTTTTAACATGGACCCCCACCCTACTTTATGACATGAAACAATAGCCAAAAAGGAATTCAATCAAAAATTTTCAACACCAATGTGTGCCGAATTGGTGTAGCTCCAAATTAAATGTTGAAATCTTCATTTCGTTTTGTTTTTTTAATATTTTATATCCAATTTAATGAGAACCTGCGTTTCTTTTGCGTTTTAGTATATTAATGTTAATAACTGTGATCGTCCCTTAAAATACACATGGAAACAAATTAACACAGTGCAACAGACGTAGCTAAGTATGCATTGATCACAAGGTTCTAAGTTCCTCCACACAAGGTGAAGCTTTGGTGACCATCTTAGGATTATCATTTAGGAGTATAAATTTTTCTAATTATATGAAAATCAAGAAACCAATTTCAGAAACTGATAACAAAATGAAACTATCAAATTAAACAATACACTATTGCTGATGATATAGCAACATACATTGCTACGTCATTGTTCTTATCCACTATGTCAGAATCAAGGGATTTGGAGTAAGAAAAATATAGGCAATAATTTTGTTTAAACTTATTAAAATCTTTCATTTGTTACTAACGTAAGTTTCCATAAAAATGTAATTTTATATGATTATGCACTTATATCCTAAAACTTTTAAGCAAGACGTAATACGTTTAATTATTCAATATGTGAATGCATGGTGTAAAAGTTGTTTACCAGTCTATCTTTAGTTATTAACCAATGAATATGGTAATACTCTCTCTTCTGCTGAAACCTGCAGTGGATAAAAGTTGTTTACCAGTCTATCTTTAGTTATTAACCAATGAATATGGTAATACTCTCTCTTCTGCTGAAACCAGCAGTGGATAAAAGTTGTTTACCAGTCTATCTTTAGTTATTAACCAATGAATATGGTATCACTTTCTCTTCTGTTAAAACCAGCAGTGGATATAAACAGCATCAAACTATACCTGGTGCAGTTTCAGGAACTGGTCATCCTTCAGATCTTTGACAGGTTTGTTGCGAATATACTTCATGGTGTAGCACCCGTGGCTTTCATCAATTTCCTGCAACAGAAAACAACCACATTGTAAATCCTAGCTCACTTACAACTCTTATCACAGTGCTGTCCCAGGCACAAACTCTTGACTCTGTCACAGACTCCATCCCAAGACAACCAGAGAACAATTTACTACCACATTAGCAGCAAGGTTCGTTTTTGTTGAACGACACCACTAGAGCACACCAATTTATTAATCATAGGCTACTGGATGTTAACCATTTGGTTATTTTGAGTCTTAGACAGAGAACCATTAATAGCAAGGGATCTTTTATATGCACCAATCCACAGACAGGATAGCACATACCATGTCCTTGATAAACCAGTCACGGTGCACTGTCTGGAATGAGAAATAGTCCACAGGCAGGGATTGATCCTAGACGAACCGCTCATCAGGCAAGTGCTTTACCACTGGGATATTTTTTTTTTCTACACACTTTTGTACAGACAGGATAGCCCATATATACTGAATAAAAAAAAGAAACTTCCGATTTGTACATATAGTATTTGTTGTGTTAAAGAATTCATTGTGTAACGAAATTATATAGGTTGTATTAGCCTTGAGCTGTATTATCAGGATTCATGAATTTTATCGATTATTTTTGCTCTGTTAATCGTCGACAACGTGAAATTCAATTTGCACGTGCATGCATGGTGTGACATGTCCCGTGTAGTATTCGGTCAATTTGTTTTACTTGTCTTACTGACATTGTTGTCAAGTGAACGAAAACGCTTCAAAATTTGTAAAAAAAATAAAGTTTTTTTTACATTGTAGCATTTTTAGTATGCCAAGAATACCCAATAATTTACGCGAACAGGTGATTGGCATGCTTGATGCTGGCATGTCGACAGAAGACGTTGCAAGGCATGTTGGGAGTTCTAGTCGAGCGATACGAAATCTTCGCGTAAGATTTCGAACGACAGGAAGCACCAACAACTTGCCACGTCGTGGACGTCCGCGTGTTACAACGCGTGGTCAAGACCGCTATATCATGAACACGCATTTGCACAATCGATTTCAAACTGCCACTGCTACTGCTACTAACACACCTGGGCTTTATAATAACCAAATCAGTGGGCAAACTGTTCGTAATCGTCTGCAGGAGAACGGTTTACATGCACAACGTCCTTACGTCGGATGCGTTTTAACGCACCGTCATCGTCTAAATGGTCTTAATTGGGCACATGTACACAATCGTTGGATATGGCGACGCTGGAATACCTTTCTTCTTTCGGATGAATCCAGATTTTCTTTACAACGTGGTGATGAACGCTAGGAGAAATGAACGCTATGCTGACTGTTGTGTTCTTGAACAAGATCGTTTCGGGGGTGAGGGTTCTGTCATGGTCTGGGCAAATAAATCAACGTTCCATGATTTAATAAATCAACAACAGGCATACCTTTATGCCTTTCTTCGTTGGTGAAACCCTCAGCTTTGCTCTTTCAAAATATGTTGTTCGCACACTCTGACAGACCAATGGCTCATGTGCCAGTTGCATGGCAACCATATGACGTGCACCCATCAGAACATCTTCTTCGGTTGAAAATTGTCTGAAATGAAAAACAAATGTGGGTCATAACCTATATCTGCTGATTTTGTCAATGTGAAAGAAAGTAAGAAATGTTTTATTTAACGACACACTCAACACATTTTATTTACGGTTATATGGCGTCAGACATATGGTTATGGACCACATAGATTTTGAGAGGAAACCTGCTGTCGCCACTTCATGGGCTACTCTTTCCGATTAGCAGCAAGGGATGTTTTATTTGCGCTCCCCACAGGCAGGATAGCAAAACCATGGCCTTTGTTGAACCAGTTATGGATCACTGGTCGGTGCAAGTGGTTTACACCTACCCACTGAGCCTTGCGGAGCACTCACTCAGGGTTTGGAGTCAGTATCTGGATTAAAAATCCCATGCTTCGACTGGGATCTGAACCCAGTACCTACCAGCCTGTTGACTGATGGCCTAACCATGACGCCACGGAGACTGGTAAATTTGAAAGAAGGCAATCAATAATTCATAATGACATAAAAAAAAAAAAAAACATCCAAAAAACACCTAGAAATGCAAGTCTTTGGTCAAAAAGAGTATTACAACAAAAACTATTTTTTATCTTACTGTAACCTAATATTTGAACTATCAGTTAGGAAAAATGCATTTTGTACAATTTTTAGCAACAAATTTATAATCTTAATGTATGGATTTTGTGATCCAACAAAATTAAAAAACCCACTGTTAATCTTCTTTTTTTTATGCACACTTAACTTGACCTCTTAGATTAAGTATGCACCCCATGTTACAAATGGTTTGGTCTGAATATCCTAACAGTAATGAAATGGCAAGTGTACATAGTTATCAGTATTGTTAACACTCACGGACAGATGAAATCTTTTGCATATTCTAAAGGCTCTATGGGGCACTGATCCACCTCATGCCGCTGGTAGTTGTCTCGCAAGTTTTCACCAAACTGCTGAGGAGTCAAACCAAATCGACTGGCAATTTCATCTGTAATAAACAAACATTTAGTGCATAATTAGAACATATCTAAGTGATAAAATGAAAAAGTGACCTACAAACAAACAGCTTTGTTTATTTACTGCCAGGATGCATAATGAAATGCTTAGAAACTATGGGTGGACCAGAGATTTATTTCTACGTTTGGTTTAGAGTATCTGTGTTCTAACAAGAATTCCACAGAAGTAAAGGTTCACCTACTACAAACTTTTTCAGTGCACTTTTATGAACATGCATAGGTGCAACTATAAACCAAGTTCCAATGACCTAGGACTTATAGTTTGTGATAAACTGATCTGAACATGACACTTTCATGCAAAAGTTGACGCCGTCACTGGAAAACTAATACCAAGATCTTCCATAATGGCAAGACAAAAATTGAAATGTTAGAAATTTAAATTAGAAATGTGAGGTTCAAAGAAAAATTTAGTTGTTAACTAAAGAGGTCATTGTCATACTCGTTAAACCTATTTTCAAACCTGGAGATATCCAAATAATGTTTTGAATGTCCCATTAACTTCCGTTTTATAATTTATTATTGGGTCATATATCTTATGTTATGGGCTGCGTCCATGGGAAAAAGAATAGAAATGAAAGAGATGTTTGATTTGTTTATGCACTCATAACATTTTTATTTCGTTATATAGTACCGGACATAAGGTTTAGGATCACACAAATACTGAGAGAGGAAATTCGCTACTACTAATCCATAGGCTATTTTGATAGCGACCGGCCTCAGTGGCGTCGTGGTTAGGCGATTGGTCTACAGGCTGGTAGGTACTGGGTTTGGATCCCAGTCGAGGCATGGGATTTTTAATCCAGATACCGACTCCAAACCCTGAGTGAGTGCTCCGCAAGGCTCAATGGGTAGGTGTAAACCACTCGCACCGACCAGTGATCCATAACTGGTTCAACAAAGGCCATGAATTGTGCTATCCTGCCTGTGGGAAGTGCAAATAAAAGATCCCTTGCTGCCTGTTGTAAAAAAGAGTAGCTTATGTGGCGACAGCAGGTTTCCTCTAAAAAAACAATGTCAGGATGACCATATGTTTGATGTCCAATAGCCGATGATAAGATAAAAAATCAATGTGCTCTAGTGGCATCGTTAAATAAAACAAACTTTACTTTACTTTTACTATTTTGATAGCAGTAAGCAATATGCACCATCCCACAGACAGAATAGTACAAACCACAACCTTTGTACTGCCGAGACAGATGAGGAGTGTATCCAGGACACCTTATATGAACATAAACATAACTTAAACCTTACATGAACATAAACATAACTTAAACCTTATATGAACATAACCATAACTTAAACCGTATATGAACATAACCATAACTTAAACCGTATATGAACATAACCATAACTTAAACCGTATATGAACATAACCATAACTTAAACCGTATATGAACATAACCATAACTTAAACCTTATATGAACATAACCATAACTTAAACCGTATATGAACATAAACCATAAACTTAAACCGAACATAACCATAACTTAAACCGTATATGAACATAACCATAACTTAAACCGTATATGAACATAACCATAACTTAAACCTTATATGCACATAACCATAACATAAACCTTATATGAACATCAACATAACTTAAACCTTATATGAACATAAACATAAAAATCAAGTAAAACCGAAATAAATTGATTATGATAAGAAACTGCAATGTACCAAGTTTTGCTTGCTGACAAATGGAGTAGCCACTGCGTCTTGTGGCCTGTTTTATTGGTTCATGGTGTTCAGCATTCTCCCCTTCTTCGCCCTCCTTCTTTTCAGCATTTCGCATTTTCGGTATGTCAGATCCATAGTACAGATTGAAGTGTTGATACACATCCTTCAACTCGTCCATCGTCTCAACATTCTTTACCCTGGTAAACAGATAACAAGTACAAAACTAGTAAAGCCACAGAATCTTGTTTAAGTAGCCATTTTTCGTTAGCTTTTCTAACTAATCCTTTCTGCACAAATGGACAATAAATATAAATTTTTTAAGTTTTACTTTTGCTTCTTATTTATTTTTTCTGCAATGAGTTGGTAAGTTAAAATATACTGAACAAAAAAACCCACCCACAAATAATTTAAAATAAATACTATTTTCATGACAAAATTAATTTGGTAAATAGACTGTCAAAATGGGCCAAAAAGACATTGTTAATGTTAAGAGCCACAACAACCAATAGGGTTCAAACTAAATAAATTTGTAAAAAAAATTAAAGAAGCAAATTAATATTCACATTTTTTGGTTGCTCAATATTAATGGGATAGAAAAAGTACACCTGAGGTGATTGAAATTTCGACCCGGGACAAGGCTTGCAGAGTCCCAAGGTTGAAATTTCCACCACCGAGGGTGTACTTTTTCTACCCCACATGACTGCAGCATACGCTGAAGTATTTTTCTCTCATTCATTCAATAAATAAACTATTATTTTACACAAACAAACAAAGATGGCTGAAAAAGTAACTTCTTTATTTGACTACAAACTACACTACCCTATTTGCCGCATCTATTTCATGTGTTAAATATAATTTCTAACACTACAAATTATTAACAAGATAGCTTTTATAATGAAGGTTTTAATAACAAAATATTGATCTAAAACTAACCAACTCACATTAATATTACCAATGATGTAATACTCCCCATGTTAAACGCAATGACGTCATAGCATATACAAGACAGATTTATTCCGTATAGGCTGACGTCATGGAATGGGTCTATCTTGCATAGCTAGGTATGTTTATATACATGGCTGTTTAACAGAGGTGATTATTTCTCACACACCTTTCGATGTCTTCGGCAGTCAGCGGTCGAACATTACATGTGAGCACTTTGTCAATGTCAGAGTTCTGATCGAACTGATAAGTCTGCATCTTTTCAAAGAGGCGAGTCAGATTTTTCTTGCGAGAACACAACTGCATCCACTAAAAAACAAGACATCAATGGTATCAAATTATATTTAACTGGATCACTGCTAAGTTATGTGTGACATAACACTGTATAAACCATGTAACTATAACTATATGCATTGAAAAATTGTACTTATTTCAGACAATAAAATATATATGACTCACAGGACTGTTTGTTGTGTCTTTCTTTTGTTTTCATATATTTCTTGGTTAAATTTGTCACACATCTGAACTGTATATTTATCTACACAATTTATGGTCAATATTTGTTTCAAAGTTGTTGAGATGTTCACAAATTCCAGGTAAAATGTCAGGTAAGCAATTAACATATTATTACTAATTTAGTTGTTGGGTATAGGGCCTTCTTTGTCTGGTAATCCTGCCAACAAGAACCAACATCACAGGTCCGACATTCATAAGATGTCCACACACGTTTACCAGAAGCTTTATTGGTACAAACGACACAGTACATTACACGGGCCTGGTTTTTCCGAAAAGTTTGGAACACCGGTTTTATTTTGATCAAAGCTATCGCCGGCCAAATCCGCCACTCGAATCCAGTTTTCATCATCCACAGTGCCGATCGTTTCATTGTCTAATTCATTATCAGAACTGTCGATACTAGATCCATCTAAACACTCGATATCTGATTCATGAAAACCATAAAAGGATCCGACTGAATTGTCGCTATCCATATCGAATAAATCGTTGGCCATTATGGTTACCTGTATTCATTTAGAAAGTAGAAAGTCGCTTGCTATTTCCAGGAAATACAACCATTGAAACGCCTGTAATGGGTTTAGCCAATCACAAACTGCCTCTCGTGGACGCTTTGTCACACTATAACTGTCTTCTCATTACACCCCTTATAAATGATCCAATGGAAGAACGGTTTGCAACATACACTCGGAAAGCCACGATCGTGGCTTTCAGCAGTGAACCAGTTAATGAACTTATGTGATGTATCTCAGATTCAAATTACAAATGATATTTGTGCTTTGGTGTTAATAGTTTGGGGGATTTTGGTGGGGGTGATGGTGTTTTTTCACTTAACATAAGCAAAGGAAGGACTTACCAGAACTTTATTAGAAGTCTAATTAACTTTTAATATTTCGCCAGTAAACTTTTGAATAAATTAGCTACTTTCCAACAGTTCTTCACTAAACTTTTCATAAAATTTAAGAAAATGAGGGAAACAAAGACCCATCCTATTCAATAAGAGCCTGTGAACGAAAAGCTAATATTCTCAAATGTATAAATTAACATATTATTTGTCTGCCAAGTAGGTGTCTGAACAAACTTGGCAACAAAAATTAAAAACTCACTTTTTCATCCTGATGCCAGACCTTCCACAAATCATTAATATTCAATTCAGGTTCCACGTACTCCTTCCGGTAGAATGCAATGAATGGAACCTAGAAATAAACCAACGTTAACAAATTAGCATTCAGAGTCGCTGAGCAAATACTTGTCTGAACTGTTAACATGCAAAAGTGGTGTTACCGTTTCACAAATAACTAACTAGCTGCTTGTTAATAATTAATTATATGTAAATATTTTCTACAATTAGTTCTATTAGTATCATACGCATAATAATTTAAACTCGGTTACACTCAAACTTAGTGATGTTCCAAGGATTATTATTGAAAATGATCACTTGGGTTCTAGAGAAAAAGGTTTATTTAGCAACGTACTCAACACATTTTATTTACGGTTATATGGCATCGGATGGGTTCTAGAGATGCGATGATCAATCATAAAATACCATAATAGATTGTCATGGAAAATGTAACAGTCGGAAAAACTACATGTGAAATCTTCTAGGTCTTAGGCTGAACAGGGTTAATTTACCTTGAAAACAAAAAAATTCCAGACCTTTTCCAGACTTTTCCCCCCAAGACAAAAATATTTTTTTCAAGACTCACGTCACTCAATAATCAGTATATAAAATTACCTGAAATTGTTTCCAGCAACAGTTTAGCCTGAGAGTAAATACATCTCCCTATATTTTCATAAAATTTGACAAGATGGACCTTAAAGACGAATTTTCACACTTTTTCCTAACAACTGTGTTAACCAACTCACAAAAAAGGTATTTTTTCATACTTTTTCCAGATCTGGAAAATGGATTTTCAAAATTCCATTCTTTTCAAGGTTTTCCAGACTCCATACGAATGGGTACTCAGACTGCAAATTTAGAAGGATTCCGTGCTTCCATGAATTGCAGATGTTGGGTCTGAAGCTTAATACTATGAGATGGGATCTGAAAATATCTATTACTTCATCCCGCAGTATCTTAAGAAAATTTCTTCCCAAATTCAATGCCTGGTATTATTAAAGAAAATACTACTGTATACATAGTCTTTTTCAATTAAAAAGACCCAAAGTTTTTTAGTTTGAATCCATGACATTTCGCCCCCCCCCCCCCCCCCCAGCCAGTTCGCCCCCAGTCAATTCGCCCCCAGGTCTGTTCGCCCCCAGTCAGTTCGCCCCCAAATAGGATGTCAGTTCACCCCCAAGTGCAAAACCAGTTCGCCTCAACAAAGGTACCAGTTCGCCCCCAGTCAGTTTGGGTCATGGAAATCCTGGAAAGTCATGGAATATGTATGTACCCCTTACGCCTGAGTGTAATAAAGTTCTGTTCTAATATACGTGTTTGTTCTGTGTTACACTAAACACTCAGTTACACTGTTAGAACAAAAGACCAATCAAAAAGCACATGACTTGTTCAAGTCGATGAGACATTTCCGGTAGAACAATATCAAGAGTTTACTGTTAAAACATTTAATCAGTACTAGCGAAAGTTTTCAAAGTGACGGTAATAAAACATATTTTGTTACAATGCCAGGAAAGTGTAAAGATGGTTGGATTCAACATGAAAATTATGTAAAAAAAATTACTCCCCAAGTACTTCGTTTCAGCCTGAGCCATGTTTTCTATCAACAGACGACATGTGACATGATGTGTTGTTTTAGCGGCAATTAATGTTTCTGTTTAAATCCATTCGTGTATCATTGTTTTGACATGATAGATTCAAAACAATAAAAGGGTTGCTACAAAACACGCCTTCATAAAATATTAATCAACTAGTTTATTACGCTGTAACGTGAGCGTGGGACTGTTACTTTATGTCGCGTATGCGCTGATGTGACTATGTGAAATGGAGTACCGGTATTTAATTTTTTTCTTTCTTTTTTCTCACTTCCACCCTGTGTTGAATAGTTAGAAATCACTACCATGGAATGATAATACAAATCAAGTAATTATGTTTTGCTTTTGGAAGGCAGTTTATTCTTTTTTAGTTCATAACAATTTCCTGCTGGCATAAACCTAAAATATATACACACACACACACACACTTTAAACATCCTTCTAAAGAAACGGTACAATAATTGTTTAAAAGTAAAAAATCATTGGGGGCGAACTGACTAAAAGTTGGGGGCAAACTTACAAATATTTGGGGGCGAACAGGCAAACAGTTGGGGGCGAATCGTCTTGGGGGCGAACTGGTACATGGGGCGAACAGGTCAAACTGGGGGCAAACTGGCTGGGGGGCGAAACAACTGGTACCCTTTTATTTTATTACCCCAGCGGTCACTCATAACAAGGAAAATATTTTCCATATTTTCTCAGTGAGAAATATTCTGCATTGGTCGAACGAACAATACTATTGAATAATTTGACACTTACAAACCAATGACGTTGTCGGTACTAAATATGACGTCATCACTATTTGACAAACACAAAATGACGTCATGTAGTTTAAAGAGTTTGCGTTTACAGCTCTCTGTTTTTGGTTAAATTTATAACAAAATGTCATTTTAATGCAATTCATTATAGATGTTGTAGCAGAATAAAAAGAATTTTTGTTTTTGAAAATTATTTATGAACGTGATTAAATTACAAAGCTATAGCAATTCTTAGAACAGTGCGTAAAGTGGTTTACATCGTTTCTATACAGGTTGGCCTTTGTGCATGTGCATCAAAAATAAAGGCTTAAAGAGAAAAATAGCTGAGGTAATAAATAGAATAACAAACTCTGTACCAGTTATTATCAAATTTATGTCCCTCGTGAAATAATTTCATTTGTCACTCACTAAAGCTCGTGACAACTGAAAATTATTTCACTCGGGACATAAATTTGACAATAACTGGTAACTCATTTATTATCCTCTTTATAATTCACATCTTCCCAAGTACATAACATATTCTAATCAATAAAAATATTGAATCGAAAGTTGATCAATTGGAGAAATATTTTTTTAAACTAATGACCAACAATGAAATTCCACCTAATTCCAAACAGTAATCAAACATATTATGAGGATTGTTTTGTACAACTTGAGATAATCCTTTATCACAAATAACAGTTTTATCTCTAAATGAAGACCATTTGGTCACAATGGTCAGGTTTTGCAGCTCCCTTGATTGTGTCTTTCTTTAGTCATGTTTTACTTTTCAAATAAAGATATGCAAATGTGCACACAACATGGTGTATAGAGTTTCTTGTTTAAAACAGAAACTTACCTCAAGGCGTTCTTTCCGCATGAAGTTGACACCATCCCGAATCTTGTTAATCATGGCTGGACCCCGTCGAGAGACATTAGAAAAATGTCCACTCTGTTCGTAATCCAAGTATGTCTACAAACAACGGAACATTTATTATAATATGAACTAAAAGAATTATAAGGATATGAGTCTTTGAGTAACGTAACAAATAAAAACAGTACAAACATTAAACAATGAATATGTGTTTCACCAGTAACCAATCGATGAATGAATGGATGTTTAACCAGCATTACCGTCAAAACAAAAAACTGTATCCAAGGCCAATTAACCATCTGCCACAGCTGGAATAATTAACATCACTTTTTAGCATTAACATTAATTTAGTTTATAAATAGTTACAAAGCAGCACAAACCTAAATTCCCAAATGGTTTACCTAGATGTAGCAAAATACCCATGGCACCATCTATAGTAATCAATTTTAACTGAAAACTATGTCTAAAACAATAGCTAAACAGGTTTCTCCACTTCAACACAAAAACTAAATTAATATATGTTGAATGGATTGACCGAGGTGGTTCGATCCTGCGATCCAACCACATCAGGTGAGCACTCAATTGACTGAGCTAAATCCCGCCCCGTCAAGTTTGTCCAACAATACCTGTGTTGAGATGGACTTCTGTGTGAAGGCCTGCTTGAAGATCCATTCTGCTTCCTCCTCCAGCTCTCCTTCTTCAGGCTCCTTCACCGGAATTCGCCGTAGCTGTACAAACACACAGCAAACATTTGGTAAGATGAAACCTAATTTATAAAAATGCAAAAACAAATTCTTTCGAGAAACAGCCCAATGTGCCCACCGACGGGGGACTGATACCAAACCAACCACACATCAAGCGAGTGCTTTATTACTGGGCTACGTCCTGCCACCTATATGAAATAATGCCTAAATGAAAATCATACTTCACAGGATATCCCAAAATCAAAAGTTACTAAAACATTAACAGACATCAAGTAAAAGAAAAGCATCTGTAGAAGTAAAAGACAAGCATCTACTCACCTGGAATCGTTCAGGCATATCCTCCTGTCTAATAACATTATCTCGATCAGTCAAGTGACCACGCTCCAGTTCACTAGGCTCATAAACCTTTAAAGCAAGCAAAATCATTAATTCACACACTGTACTAAAAATTACACACAATATGGATACTACCATGATACAGGAACTCTAAGAGGAAGCCATATGTGTGTGTGGGGGGGGGGGGGAAGAGTTGATATGTTTTAAACTCGTGTTACAGCCACTCAGACCTCTGAGAATTTAATATTTCTGTACACTATTTATGTGTTACGCAAAAATGAATTCAGGTAACCCTTTTTGTGTAACCTGTTATGTCCATGTAAATAATGTCCTAAATATAATGCGCGAATGGAAAATAGGTTATGCTAAATTATATTTGTGTGAACGATGCATGAACAAAACGATCGTTCTAGAAATTTTCAGAGGCTTGCAACTCTAAACAAAACAACAATATATGTATTTTTTAAGACATTTGCTGATTTGGATCTAATTTCTTTATAATACCACAAGTATATCACAGTAAATGATCATTATTTCACAGACAATAGAAGAACATTTCAAACAGTGATCTTACATCATAAATAGTCTTTTTGACGGCTCGTTTCCTTGCTTTCTTGTTTCTCCGAAACTCCCCATCTTCTCCTTCATATTCTTCTTCATACTGGGGGAAGAAAAAAAAACGTAAAGAATTGTAATGAAAATTAGAGTGAACAAAATCTCATAACATCAAAATATACTACCAAGGAAGGAAGTGTTTTATTTAACGACGCACTCAACACATTTTATTTACGGTTATACGGCATCAAATATACTACCAATTTATGGCACACAATACTATCTGCTACTGGATGTCAAACATTTAACAATTCTGATATAGTCTCTTTATACCTAAATACACTGTCAATTCATGGGACACAATACTAACATGTCGCTGTTTATGTATCTGTTTTTAACAACACCACTACAGGACATTTATTAATTAATCATCTGCTACTGGATGTCAAACATTTTAATAATTCTGACATGTCTTCCCACTCCATCAAAATACACTCACAAAATTAACATGCCACTTTTTACGTTATTTCAGATTAACCACACCACTACAGCATATCATTAATCATCATTAATTCTGACATATAGTCTTTAGAAGAAGTCTATATTTTGCTATTCGCAGCAATGCATCTGTTATATCTATTTTTCCCAGAAAGGACAGCACATACCAAAACCTTTGTCAGTGGTGGTAGTGGAGCTATAGCTGAGATGGGGAAAGACCAACACGTCTGTCAAGATGGTTCAATCCTATGACCCAGGCACATCAGGACAAACTAGATTCCAACCTATTTTAATGGTATACTGTATATACCATTCAGTATCGGTATAATGTCTATACCGATTTACTGTACCAAGCTAACCTCAATATACCGAAATTTCGGTATTGAAAAATATTCTTGTCGTTTAGTAAAAAGTCTTAAAAATATATCCCATGACATTACTCTAACTCAATCTGGCTGATAAGAAGAGTGTGTGGGCATCATATTCCCAACAAAAGCTGCAGGAAATTTAACACCCCAAAACTACTCGATATCAGAATTGTGTTAATACCAAATACCGTACCAATACCAAGGTAAATTACCCCCAAAATACCAATATCAATGTCAATACCACCCAGCTTTATATAGAAATATTAAATTAAATAAACGTAGCTCACTTCTTCATCATCCTCCTCCTCCTCTTCCTCACCGTACTGTGCAAATTCATCAAAGTCAAAGTCGACTCCAAAGATGTCCTGTGCTTCTTGTAATGTCCTAAAAATAGATATTTTGTCATTCTGTTGTACAACTAAACTTATGGCTCCAGCAGTAGTCTGCGATTGTTTCTCCATTAGCAATTTGTTAGAAAAAACCTGGTCTAAAGAATGAAGAAAAAAAGCTGATCCTGGCATATAGCAAGTGACTTTTTATATGCACTTTCCCACAGCAGGAATAAGGCCATAATAAAACAAATGCTAGGTTTACATGCATTAATTTTCAAAACTGGGGGGGGTAGACAGAGAGTGAAAATTGAAATATGATCTTTTATTTTCTATTTTTAGGACACCAAGGAAAAACTTTTGGGGAAACAATAAAAAAAATTAAAATGGGGCAGGCAGTGATGAAAATCTAGGATGTATTCAGTTACGTGGTGAACTGTTATGTTCTAAAACCGGCCTCGGTGGCGTCGTGGCAGGCCATCGGTCTACAGGCTGGTAGGTACTGGGTTCGGATCCCAGTCGAGGCATGGGATTTTTAATCGAGATACCGACTCCAAACCCTGAGTGAGTGCTCCGCAAGGCTCAATGGGTAGGTGTAAACCACTTGCACCGACCAGTGTTCCATAACTGGTTCAACAAAGGCCATGGTTTGTGCTATCCTGCCTGTGGGAAGCGCAAATAAAAGACCCCTTGCTGCCTGTCGTAAAAAAGAGTAGCCTATGTGGCGACAGCGGGTTTCCTCTAAAAACAGTGTCAGAATGACCATGTGTTTGACGTCCAATAGCCGATGATAAGATAAAAAATCAATGTGCTCTAGCGGCGTCGTTAAATAAAACAAACTTTTATTTTTTTGTTATGTTCTAAAATTAAATATCGGTGGAGGCAAGTTTCTGTATGTTTGGGTTATTTTATTTTTTCAAATATATTTGGACAGTCACTGTAATACAAAAACTGAACCATACAACAAATGTTTGTTATGCAAATATACCTCACATATTTACTTGGTTACTTAAGTACAAACCACATTGTTAACAACTACGATAAATTACTCTCCTACTTTTAATTACAGTTAGATTTTGTCCAGACAGAACTCTTGAAAAAAACCCAATACAATGACAAATACCACATACTAGATGATAACTATGTCACCTATATCAACTTCGCTGAGATCGCATAGGGCAAAAAATTTAATTTTGTGCCTTTTAATGGAATACTCTCCAAGAGGGATGAAAGGATATGACATAATCTAACATCGTCAAACGCATTATGAAGTATAAGCAAACACGATGAAGTCACATTAATTACATCACATACTTCGGAGGATTCCACCCCTTTTTAAGAGTATTCTATAAAAGAATCCTGAAATGGCAGACAGCGAAAAATTGCGTGCTTTTTGTCCTATGCGATCTCAGCAAAGTCTAGATAAGTGACATATTTATCATCTAATATGTGGAATTTACATTATTGTAATGGTTTTTTCACGATTTCTGTCGGGACAAAATGTGGGTAACATTTATCAGTAATTACAGGTAGGAAAGTAATTTATCAGTTGCTAACAATGTGGTTCAGATTTTAAGTAAAAATTGCATGAACCAACTTCCGACCCTCTCTTCTTTCTCTTATTTACTTTTGGACTGTCCTTCTAAAATGCTCCAAATTATATAAATATTCGGCCTAGCAGTCAATTCTTTTTTTTTTTGGCTTGTAACTTTTTACTTTTTTTAATTTTTTTATTCTATTAACTTTTTTTTACTAATTGCTATTTTCAAAACTCTGCCCATTTTCAACTCTATCCCCCCACCCCCCACCCCCTCCCCATCCCGAGTCAGGCCACCGATCTTATCGGAGGTCAGACTCTGGATGGGCGTGTTCAAAACCCTAGTGGTGTATGGGCACGTTAAACTACGTATCTATCTATCTGTTTTTTTAAATACTGTGCCCTGAATAACCCAATAGATCCATCAGGATGGACTAGTCGTATCAATCAAAGTACCTCAACCACTGGGCTACATCCTGATCCCAAAACCAATAAAAGTCCTAATTGCATAAAGGTGTACGACTGAATAAAAAAACAAATTAACACTTACGAATCACTATGAATAATGTGTTTCTTTTTCTTTCCCTTGCTGATAGAATTTCCTTGTTCATCAACAATGAAGTCATCGATATCTGTTCACAAAGAAAAAAAATTGATTCAAATCACCAAAAGATAATACCCAGTTTTTTTAATAAAAAAACTAAAAAGGCCATAACTCGGTTAACAAAGGGTCTTTGATATATGGAAATCGAGAATTTTTTTTACCATAAAGTTAACAAAAAGGAACCAGTGGTAATCACAGGTTTGTAACATACAAATGAGTGGAGTCAAACATTTATATGAATATGTCTCATTCAAAAGCTATTATTAAGTAGTAAAATATTATAGAAAAAATAGTAATCAAATTTAATATTCGATATAAAAATTACTTTGAGCAACAAAAAAACCAGCAGTAAAACTTTACAGGGTCTCGAAAAGCAGGCATTTCTGTGAGTGTTTTTTATATACCAGAAACAAGGACAGGCCAATTTCCATTTAGTGAAAAACCAAAACTGTAAAACAACAAAAATCAAGCTGATTATTATCTCGAAAATCTGATCAGCAGAATGAACTAAAACGAACAACAACATACCAGATTCCTCCTCTTCATCGAGATCTCCAAACTCATTTGTGTCAATGGCATCCCTGTGCGGGGCAGGGGTGCGCTCCCCTCCATCTTCTCCCTCCTCCTCCTCTGCTCCCTCAAACAGCTCGTCTTCTATCTTGTGCTTGCCAGCCTCCTCTTCTTCCTTGTCACTCACTTCATCGTCAGACATCATCCGAATACGCTTACGTTTTTGCTGTCAACAACAAAACAATGTGGGTAAACTTTATTGTAATTTAAAATGTCTTCTTATGTTTGGTTTGCATTTGTTTCTTTTTAAATTACCTTCTGGCTTCACTAAAACATGCTACAGATTTTTAAAATTATATTAGCGCTATGATATAGTAAAACCACCCAAGGCTAGCCCTGCCACTCGCCAAAATCACCAATTGGCGTGTAATGACTGATATTTTGTGGAAAAAATAGATTTGCATTTTTTAAAGATAATTTGGCGAAATTTTCTGATGAACCAGAGATAGCCCTGCCACCGTAGACTATTACTTCACTATGACACATGATGTTTTTACAATATCATAGTGTTATAAAGGCTTAGAAAATAGTCTTATATGTCCATGGCTATATATACTCTTCAAAAAAAGAAACGCAAAAGGGTACAAATGGGTTATAACTCCGATTTTATGTTTCCTACCGGTTCATGCTTTGTGAATATAAGGTCATTGCATGTCCCAAACACATTCCCACGGTTACATTCGATAAAACGCAGCTACTGTACAATAAAGTTCCAAAATGTGAATATTCGCAAAAACGCAGCCACGTGCAAACCATGTCACCACTGCACGTGCGTTGTCTGCACGTGCAACATGAACACCGACAGTATAAAAGTGCAGGGTGTTCGCTTGCCTGGCCTCTGTATCTGGCCGACAGTTGACAATCCAGGACATGCCACGTCTCAGTGAACCGCAGAGAAACAATGCCATCGGCCGACTAGTCCCCAAGCACCATCTCCAGACTGTGGGACCGTTACCAGCAACATGGATCAACACGTGACCTCCCTAGATCCGGTCGACCACGGGTCACTACCCCCGGGCAGGACCGCTACATCCGGGTACGCCACCTTCGGGAACGATTGACTACTGCCACCTCCACAGCCGCAGCAATATCAGGTTTGCGCAGGATATCCGACCAGACCGTACGGAACCGCCTACGTGAGGTAGGAATTCGTGCCAGACGTCCAGTTCGAGGTGTCATCTTAACACCACAACACCGTCGACTCCGACTGCAGTGGTGCCAGATTCATCGACAATGGCCTCAACTGCGATGGAGACAGGTGTGGTTCAGTGACGAGTCCCGATTTCTGCTCCGACGTCATGATGGAAGATGTCGCGTGTATAGGCGTCGTGGTGAACGTTATGCGGCAAACTGCGTGCAGGAAGTGGACAGATTCGGCGGGGGTAGTGTCATGGTGTGGGCAGCCATCTCATACACTGGCAGAACTGACCTGGTCCACGTGCAGGGCAACCTGAATGCACAGGGCTACATTGACCAGATCCTCCGGCCACACATCGTTCCAGTTATGGCCAACGCAGTGTTCCAACATGACAATGCCAGGCCTCACACAGCACGTCTCACAACGGCTTTCCTACAGAACAACAACATTAATGTCCTTCCTTGGCCATCGATATCACCGGATTTGAACCCAATTGAGCATCTATGGGACGAGTTGGACCGACGCCTCCGACAGCGACAACCACAGCCCCAGACCCTGCCCGAGCTGGCAGCAGCCTTGCAGGCCGAGTGGGCCACCATCCCCCGGGACGTCATCCGTACTCTGGTTGCTTCAATGGGCAGGCGGTGCCAGGCAGTTGTCAACACACGCGGAGGCCACACCCGGTATTGACTCCAGATGACCTTGACCTTGGTGGTGTGTCCTATCACTTACTCACAATGGACTAGAGTGAATTGTGAACAATCCTGCAACATTTGGTAATTATCGGACTCACCATTCAATAATTAAATCAATTCTCCAAATGTTACGACAATGTGGTTTTGCGTTTCTTCTTTTGAAGAGTATATTTGTAAATATCTTCTTGTTTTCATTTTAGACTTCAAACTTTACTTTACTCTGATCAAATAGCAGGAAATAATTATAAAACTGAATATGCTTTGGTCTTTTGGAAAACACATTCTCAGATAATCTATTTTATGAAAACTTGCCAACATGAGAGTAAAACAGGATAATCCATATATATTTTGAACACTATAAATCTTGTTTTTAAAAACATTTCAGAAATTTTCTAACGTCAGATCAGCTTCTATCTTCTGACCAATATATCTGGTAATGCATTAATCTGAATATTAAGTATAGTCTCAGTGTTATACACATACCTTTCTTTTAACCTTTATTCCCAGATTTTCCTCAATGAGGTCAAAATCTTCGTCTGACAGCTGATCATCGAGTTCATCTCCGGATTCATGTTTCCGTTTGGTCCCATCATCATCCGACTCTTCGTCCCCTTCATCAATCTCTTCATCTGCTATAAACCCCTTCATCTCCTCAGCAATTCTCGCTTCATCTGTAAACAACAACATGGGTTTAGTTGCATCTTTTCAATAAACATTTTGCTTATACAATAAACAAAATGTATCTGGTTTGTCAAAAAAAAAATATATGAACAAGTCACAGCTTTCACTGCACTCTTAATTTTAGGAAGATCAATGCTTGATTTTAATATTTAAGACTGTTCATACACAAATGTAGCTTGACAACAATGAAACGTCAATGTGGTGGATGTGTGAACTATAGTCCTTCCTAGCAGTGAAAGTTGTTTTGTTACAAAACTATATTAGTACATTACAATCTATTTATTTCTCAGCCAATAGGTTTGGGTTGTTTTTTTAAAACCATAAAAAAAAGTTGGAGGTGTTTATTATTTTTTTTTTCCAAAAAACTTCTACTTTTCCTTTTCTGTCAAGTGAAATTGAAATTATTTACAAAAAGCGATGTTCATCAAGGCAACATCAAGGCTGGGAAGGACTAACAGGGACCAACAAATTTTAGTATCTCCTAAATTCAATAAAGCTGTGAAATATGAGTAAATTGACATGAAAGTTAAACTTGATCTGTAACAGTACATGATAAAGCTATATACAAAATTTTATCTCATTATATCAAGGCACTGTGAAAAAAACACCCAGAAAACTATATGTAGAACAGAAGGATGGACAGACAGACAGTAGAATGGAAATGAAACCTATAGTCCCCTCTGCTTGAAGCGGTAGGGCACTAATAAAGAAAACGATGAGAAGTGAATGCAGAAACACTGGACGAGTATGAGGCCACGTCATAGAGATACATGACATGTATTTAACCTAGGATACATGCAAAATTAAAGACTTTCAGCACAACAGCAAAAGATTACCATCAAGTCCTTCTTCATCTTCGTCGTCGTCATCAATTCTGGCTTTCCGTCTTTTTTTGTCGTCTTTCTTCTTTGGGAATCGGATCTCAACATCAGACCCTTCTCCGGAGCTGGTCCCATCAGACTCCTCCGCCTCGTCGTGAAAGAACTCAGACATTTTTCAACTTAGTTGCACCTTAAATCAAAATCAAGGTAAGAATATTACAAGCTGAAACATCTGTCATTACTACCCGTCTTTCCAGGTAAAACTAAATACCTCCACAGAAAAGTGTCAGTCATAAGAGAGTCATCCATGAAGTATGTATGCTAAATATCATTGAATTGTTTTTAAACAGGTCTGTATATTTCACATTTCATCATTGCACTTTACAAACACACCATTCTGTTTGTGAGTTGATAACACAGCTTTAATTTTTTTTTTTAAGGACACTACTAGAGCACATTGTTTAATTAATCATCAGCTATTGGATGTCAAACATTTGGTTTCACCCTTTTCCTAGGCCATTTTGCTCCAATTTTACATAGGTCTATATTCAACGCCTTACATTTTATAAAATTACAAAATGTTTGACATCCAATAGTTAATGATTAATAAATCAATGTGCTCTAGTGATGTTATTAAACAAAACAAACTTTAACTTTACATTTTATAAAATATTTATAAAGGAAACAGTTGTTTTGCTAACTAGTAATTTAGTATTCGTTCGTCATATTTGCCACCGATGATAAATTGCAGACAATGTTATGGTCAACGATGATAAACTCATTGTAGATGTTTTTACTTTCAGTTGATAGTTTATTGGAATGGAAGGTTACATTAATCCATATACATCAGTAGCACACACAAACAACTATGCATTGGTGGTGGATATACATGTGTATTAAGTTGATATTAATACCATTCCATATAACATTGTCTAATGTGCAAAAACTGTTATATCAGTGCTATCCACAATAAATACACAACATACATAATGTATACAAAAAATATTACAACAAATCAGGATTAAAAAAAAAGAATTAACATTTCAGTTATACATGAAGCTAACAGAGCTCACCCCGGTTACTGCAAAATTTTCAGTAATTAATTATAAAATTGCCTTTATTAAACACCCCAAAAGGTATTATTAATTAATAAAATATACCTTTTATATCTTTTGCCATTCATTTATTAAAGCAAGCACATAAATTACATTAATGTTTATTTTAATTAAAACAAAATTGTATTTTTAATGAAAAACAAGTGCCCCGAAAATGGTGAAAATGCCCCAAAAGTGTTTGGTCTACCATGCCTTGCCTAATTTCTAGGAAAATCACTAAGGAGTATTCCATAAAAAAAGCAAAATGACAGACGGCAGAAAATTGCACGTATTTTGCCCTATGCTATCTCAGCGAAGTCGACACTGGTGTCGTTGGTCTCATATGTGGAATCTGTGTCAATATAATGGGTTTTTTACAACTTGTGTCAAAATTTGGGGAAATATAACAGTATTTAAAGGTAGGAGAGTAATTTATCATAGTTGTTAACAATTTGGTTCAGGGCAACCAACCTAATGGAAATATTTTTCTGGAATTTTCTGGTATTTTAATTTTTAAGCACGCGAACGCCCCTTTCAAAACAATACCGTATATTGCTGTGTATTAGCCGACCTCTTAGTTTGACCCTAAATATCTAGTACAAAATCATTGGCCTTGTGTATAAGCCGAGGTCATCTTTTGTCTAATTGTATGTTGTATCGATTTCAATAATACTATTAACAAATTGACTTGTGCTTTTCTTGTTCATTATATTTGTTTTCCCTTTAATTATTACAAAAACGGTACTCGCGATCGCAATCAATGCGGCAATGCTAACATCTACCATGCCTTGAATAATAATTTAGAACTGATAAAGCATAACAGACAAAATAAATAATTCATGCTGTAACAACATATCACTGCACACGAGTAATTAATTTATTCACTGGACAGCAAAAGGTAAAATCATTGAGGCATGTTTAATCCCTCACCACACACACACAAAAGATCAGGTGGTCCGTGACTGTAGCTGTTCACTGTATATATGGTATGGTCATGTGACAATTGTGGGAGTAATTATCATCCTGAAATTCATGTTATGTTTTTTCAGTCGATAATGTTAATAATGAGCTTAATTTATTTATGGCATTACTTTACAGTTTAATGCACCCTCCCAACAAAACAATAATTATTAGAAATATAATACTTGTTTAAAGAAAAAACACTGTTTTGTATCTTAAATTTGCTATATGAAAGACTGGTCCCAGCACAGGTCAAACAAAGATGGCAGACAGTTGGAAAGAATACATTTTTACCATTGAAATGACAATAAAACAATTAATTTTTTATTATTATTCATCAAACTTATAATGCATTCAAAAACAAAAAACTGCATATTGCATGATGGGGTGTTTTATTTATACTGTGCACAAATTATTGTTACTTAATCTGTGAAAGGCTAAGGGTCTGATCAAAATTTATAAGACACAGTCGGGCGTATTTTCGATCGGAATTTTATACTCCAATTTGTTGCCTCCATGTATAAGCCAACTCTCTTCTTTTTGAAAGTGTTTCTAGACTTCAAAAGTCGGCTAATACACGGCAATATACGGTAGTTTAAAGCATGCAAAAACGCCATTTTCAAAAATATAAAAAATAGTTTTAAACAGCGCCATATTTGACATACGTAAAACATAACAACAACCAAAGAGATACATAACAATAATTTTGTTTTATTATTTATTGGAACGTTATGTATTCAATAATAAAAGTATAAATCAATCCAATACTTTATGGCTTGTTTAGTAAAACATGCTAAATATATTCATCAGTGTAAATAAAGTTACTATACTTAGTACAGCAATTAACAGCATTATCACACACACGCACGCACACACACAAATACACAGACAAACCAAACATCAAAAATCATCACCAACTCCCCTCCCCCCTAAAAGCCCCACTTTATTAGCAAATAGTGTAGTACAGTTTCACTCCCACCTACAGATTAGTAATAAAGTGACAAACTTGTGACCAATGTTATTTTTATGCAGGTACATTGCCACATTTGCACGATTTCATCAGTGGGATCGAACTAATTTGTGGTTAACTGAATCGGGGACGAAATGTCTGGTACCCACATTAAAGACTTGCTATCATTCTGCATTAGGCTTACATTACTATTAGATTAGCACTTTTCGCGGCAAAATCTAACAATGGTTTGTAAAAATTTACATTTTTTATAGTTTAACTTACTTTAAAAAAAAACAAGATTGGTAGGTATATTAATTAATTAATATTAATGTCATGAATGAGTCACAGATTACTGGTAGCCAAATAGTATTTAGTGAAATGTTGCACGTGAAAGTATACGAAAAGAACTTAAGAAGAGAATTGTGGATCCGTTTCTTTTGTTTTCGTACGATCGCAAGTTCAGGTTTTTACACCCTGTGGCGAAGTTGCATGCATCGCCATAGAACCAATGTCTGCCCCATAGTAATTACTATATGATATTTGAAATATCTTTAAAATGAATACATAAACGAAATAGCTAGTAAGACAAATTTCATACATGGCTTCAGTTTACTAGATAATAGATTGTCAAAAACATTTTTATTGGTCGGCTGTTGACAAATACAGCCAATAGACAAACGTCTTAGTAATAGCACGAAACAGTCGATAATACAAAGTTCAGGTTGCAATGGAGAATGCAAAATGATAAACTCTGTTTAATAAACTCGGCATTTAAAAATATAGAAAATTAAAAATATATTCAGAGGACAAATCGGCCCACATTGAGACAGCTCGGCCCAGAGTTCTGAGACAACTCGGCCCACGTCGAGACAGCTCGGCCCAGAGTTCTGAGACAACCCGGCCCACCGCGAGACAACTCGGCCCGGAGTCCAGCGACAACTCGGCACATGGACAATCTTGTCTATTGTTGAACAAGTGTTTTTTTTTAAATTAAAGTATTCTCACAGAAATAAAAGAATGTGTTTTTTGTTTTTTGTTCAATTGATAAATTGTTGACTGGTGACCCTCATGGACTATGTGAATGAGGAGCAGCGTGTGGTCTGTGAACGCCTGGTCAGTCTTCAACCAGTGTGAGGACCAACAACGATGTGGAGGACTGGCATCACCGACTGAACCACTGTGCCCTTGGAACAGCCCCTCCCTTCTACAAGTTGGTTCCCGTGCTCCACACTGAAGCCAGGCTGGTTCCTCTGACATGCCGGTTCGTCTCAGAGAGGAAGATGCGACGGCGACAGAGGAAGGCTTTCAGGAATCTGCAGGGGAAAATTTTCTAACTGTGGGGACGCTACACAGATGGTGAAGTGTCCACTTCGAGATTCCCGTCTGCCTGTGGAAAGCTGTACGCCCCTGTTGCACACTGACTTTTATCTTTTGTTGGACGTTTTATTTCTATGTTCTTTTGGTGATTGGTGTTTTATTTGTTTATTATAACTATTTATGTATATGTGTTCTGTTGGGTTTTTTGTGTACATATGTGCGTATGTATTTAATGTAATAAATGTGGGAATTTGCTTCCACAAAAAAAAAAAATGATTGCGAATTTGGAAAATATTCCGGATATTTGGCATTAATTCCGGAATTCCGTATATGGGTTAAAAATTCCGAAAAGTTGGTCGCCCTGTTGGTTCAGACTTTAGTTACTATTTTAGTACACCTCTACACTCTAGTCTCTACATTAATGATTAAGCTATTAGTACATGTTTTAACAAAACTGTTCACTTAAAATTAAAACAAATATGTGTCATTCATATTCAAAAACACTATAAAGATACTCGAACACAAGTGAATGGACGTGAACAAACCTAATGTTTCCTGCAAAACATGTCCAACAGTCACAGTGGGCCGAGTGGCTAACTCAACTGAAAAATGAGAAACAATAAGCAATAATTAATACAATAATACCCATTAACATTCAGCATATGTATGTAGTAGCAAAGTATCCAACAACATTTCTTTAAAATATTTAGGAAAAATGCATTTTTAATTACTTTTTTGGCTAAAATTCTCCTTTTACCACCGGAAGCCTTCCGTATTCTGTTTTTAATTTACCTCAAAATAATACGAGCACTAAGTTGAAAAGCGAGTGCACAAAAGCCAAAGTATTTTAAACATGAACAAAATTTGAATTTGTGGCAAACCTAGACAAAAATACGATATTAGATTTTTGTTTACTTTGAATTAAATGGTATATATTTCGTAATAAATTACCGTAGCTAAACAAGCTATGTCCTCGAATCAGTATGTTGTATTGGTCTTGTGTAACTTTAGATCGAACATCGACAGTCACAGTCATGTAGGCGTCGGAAGAGTTAAAGGAACAGACCCTAGTTTTTAAACACTACAGCATATTTTTCACTATTAGAGCCGTTTATGATCACTGGAATCAAACATTACTTATATTTTACTTTGTGGATTATCCATTTCCGAAGAACCGAAGTGTTTCTGGTTATTATGGTGTTTGTAGTATTTTTTATATTTTAAAAAACGCACGTGCGTCTGAGAAATAGCGGTTAATTGATTCGAGTTCTAGTCTATTGTTACGGATATTTTCTGGTTTGACGTCACAGACTCTTCTTTCACTCTATTGTAACTTTATCCAAATGAGTTACAGGTTTGTAAATTAACTAAACTTAAGAGTGTCCATTTTTACGGTTAAAACTATAGGTCTGCGCCTTTAAAGTGTGTTTTCTTTAACGACACCACTAGAGCACACTGCTTTATTAATCATTGGCTATTTGATGTTAAACATTTGGTAATTTTGACATATAGTCTTAGGGAGGAAACCCGCTACATTTTACCATTATTAGCAAGTAAGAGATCTTAAATGTATATGCACCATCCCACAGATAGGATAGTAGATGTAACAGAAAAATTAACCTTCAATGAGGAGATTTGAACCACAGACTCTCAGTGTGAGGGTCCAGTACTCTATCAACTGAGATAATAGAGAAATAACCACTAGCTAGGAACACTTTATACCAACATTAAGTACATATATATACCACAGCGTTTGATATACCCGTCATGGTGCCCTATCTGAAATGAGAAATAGCTTAATAGGACCACTGACGGGGATCGATCCCAGACTAACCGCACATCTGTCGAGTATTTTACCACATGGTTACGTCGCACATCGGAAGATGCCAGCTAGTAACTAGCGAAAGGGTGGACAGTATATGTGTACCCTTTCAACTGGGGACAAGGCAATTCATAATCTTTATAGTTGAGTAGACTAGTGTCCCTGCCTCTTCTTCCTCCTGCCTCCGATCGAGCTATATGCTGATTTAGATGTATTTTGTTGTCTGCTCTGCCTATATTCAAGCACACGTACAGCATTGGATAGCATCGTTCATTTCATTTTTTTTTAAATACATGTATTTATTATCCATATGGTCTCCAATGAACGGTTACATAAAATTTAATATCGTATTCTCCCCAATCTAATTAAAATTAGCTCCACTATTACATGTGGATCTAAAGACAGCCAGTTGGAGCTCATGTCCACCAATCAAAACCTTACTTGCAGAATCCTGCCAGTGATTTAAAACTAACAACACTGCGTAGTCCCCAATGTCCAGGTAACATTTCGTCTGTAAATAATAATTTAAATATTGACCAATCACACTTCGCCTTTTATAACGTTATTTGGGAGCATACAAATTCTAAAAATATCGGGCGAGTCTATTTTAGTGGCCGCAGTACAGCGAACCATACCAATACGTACGGGGTGGGTTATCAGTCTTCAATTTTACATTAAATATTATTTATTTATTTATAAAATTTAAAAAAACTAAATCAGTCTTCAGTTTTACATTACAAATTATTTATTTTATAAATAAAACATGTTTTAAGGCATTCGTAATTCACACGAAACATGTCGTATACCCTCAGGATAATTCGGAATGTTTTCAAATTATTTTTAAATCACTGGCAGGATTCTGCGAGTAAGGTTTTGATTGGTGGACATGACCTC